>NC_048231.1:22306641-22552692 GCF_002007445.2 Ailuropoda melanoleuca | reverse complement strand
TATAGATAAAAATAAACTAATAGTAGGAGACCTCAACACTCCAGTATCAGCAATAGACAGATCACCTAAGCAAGAAATCAGCAAAGAAACAAGAGCTTTGAATGCATACTCGACGACGTGGACCTCATAGATATATATAGAACACTACACCCCAGAACCAAAGAATACTCATTCTATTCTAATGCCCACGGNATCAAGAATAGACCATGTTCTGGGTCACAAAACAGGTCTCAACTGATACCAAAAGACTGAAATTTTCCCTGCATATTCTCAGACCACAACGCTCTGAAATTGGAACTCAACCACAAGGAAAAATTTGGAAGAAACTCAAACACTTGGAGGCTAAGAACCATCCTGCTCAAGAATGACTTGATAAACCAGGAAATTAAAAATCAATTTAAACAATTTATGGAGACCAACAAGAATGAAAACACAATGGTCCAAAACCTATGGGATACTGCAAAGGCAGTCCTAAGGGGGAAATACATAGCCATCCAAGCCTCACTCAAAAGAATAGAAAAATCTAAAATGCAGTTTCTATATTCTCACCTCAAGAAACTGGAACAGCAACAGAGGGACAGGCCTAACCCACTGACAAGGAAGGAGTTGACCAAGATTNGCAGGAGGAAGCAGCTGACCAAGATTAGAGCAGAATTCAATGAATTAGAAACCAGGAGTACAGTAGAGCAGATCAACAGAACTAGAACCTGGTTCTTTGAGAGAATCAATAAAATTGACAGACCACTGGGAAGACTTATCCAAAAGAATAGAGAAAGGAACCAAATTAATAAAATTATGAATGAAAAAGGAGAGGTCACAACCAACACCAATGAAATTGGAAGGATTATTAGAAACTTTTATCAACAGCTATATGCCAAAAAACTAAACAATCTGGAAGAGATGGAGGCCTTCCTGGAAACCTATAAACTACCAAGACTGAAACAGGAAGAAATTGATTTTTTAAACAGGCCAATTAATTACAAGAGATTGAGCGAGTGATAAACGACCTTCCAATTAACAAAACTCCAGGCCTGGACGGTTTTCCTGGGGAATTCTACGAAACATTCAAAGAAGAAATAATACCTATTCTCCTAAAGCTATTTCAAAAAATAGAAACAGAAGGAAAGCTACCAAACTCATTCTATGAGGCTAATATTACCTTGATCCCCAAACCAGGCAAAGACCCCCTCAAAAAGGAGAATTACAGACCGATTTCTCTAATGAATATGGATGCCAAAAATACTCAACAAGATCCGGCTAATAGAATCCAACAGTACATTAAAAGGATTATCCATCATGACCAAGTGGGATTCATACCTGGGATGCAAGCATGGTTCAACACTCGCAAATCAATCAATGTGATACATCATATCAACAAGAAAAGACTCAAGAACCATATGATCCTCTCAATTGATGCAGAAAAAGCATTTGACAAAATACAGCATCCTTTCCTGATTAAAACCCTTCAGAGTGTAGGAATAGAGGGTACATTTCTCAATCTCATAAAAGCCATCTATGAAAAGCCTACTGCAAGCATTATTCTCAATGGGGAAAAGCTGGAAGCCTTTCCCTTAAGATCAGGAACACGACAAGGATGCCCACTCTCGCCACTATTATTCAACATAGTACTAGAAGTCCTTGCAACAGCAATCAGAAGACAAAAAGGGATCAAAGGNGTCTCATAATAACCATCTATGAAAAGCCTACAGCGAATATCATTCTCAAAGGGGAAAAGCTGAAAGCCTTTCCCTTAAGATCAGTTACACGACAAGGATGCCACTCTCGCCACTATTATTCAACATAGTACTAGAAGTCCTTGCAACAGCAATCAGAAAGACAAAAAGNCCAGCAAAGGAGAAGTCAAACTGTCTCTCTTCACAGATGACATGATACTCTATATGGAAAACCCAAAAGAATTCACTCCCAAACTACTAGAAGTTATAGAGCAATTCAGTAAGGTGGCAGGATACAAAATCAATGCCCAGAAATCAGTTGCATTTCTATACACGAATAACGAGACTGAAGAAAGAGAAATTAGGGAATCCATCCCATTTACAATAACACCAAAAACCATGCGTTACCTTGGAATTAACTTAACCAGAGACGTAAAGGACCTATATCCTAGAAACTATAGATCACTTTTGAAAGATATTGAGGAAGACATAAAAAGATGGAAAAATATTCCATGCTCATGGATTGGAAGAATTAACATAGTTAAAATGTCCATACTACCCAGAGCAATCTACACTTTCAATGCTATCCCGATCAAAATACCGAGGACATTTTTCAAAGAACTGGAACAAATAGTCCTTAAATTTGTATGGAACCAGAAAAGGCCCCGAATCTCCAAGGAACTGTTGAAAAGGAAAAACAAAGCTGGGGGCATCACAATGCCGGATTTCGAGCTGTACTACAAAGCTGTGATCACAAAGACAGCATGGTACTGGCACAAAAACAGACACATCGACCAATGGAACAGAATAGAGAACCCAGAAATGGACCCTCGGCTCTTTGGGCAACTAATCTTTGATAAAGCAGGAAAAAACATCCGGTGGAAAAAAGACAGTCTCTTCAATAAATGGTGCTGGGAAAATTGGACAGCTACATGCAAAAGAATGAAACTTGACCACTCTCTCACACCATACACAAAAATAAACTCCAAATGGATGAAAGACCTCAATGTGAGACAGGAATCCATCAAAATTCTAGAGGAGAACATAGGCAACAACTTCTATGACATCGGCCAGAGCAACCTTTTTCACGACACATCTCCAAAGGCAAGAGAAATAAAAGATAAAATGAACTTATGGGACTTTATCAGGATAAAGAGCTTCTGCACAGCCAAGGAAACAGTCAAAAAAACTAAGAGACAGCCCACGGAATGGGAGAATATATTTGCAAAGGACACCACAGATAAAGGACTGGTATCCAAGATCTACAAAGAACTTCTCAAACTCAATATGCAAGAAATAAATAAACAAATCATAAAATCTGCAGAATATATGAACAGACACTTTTCCAATGGAGACATACAAATGGCTAACAGACACATGAAAACATGTTCAAAATCATTAGCCATCAGGGTAATTCAAATCAAAACCACACTAAGATACCACCTTACGCCAGTTAGAATGGCAAAGATAGACAAGGCAAGAAACAACAATTGTTGGAGAGGATGTGGAGAAAGGGGATCCCTCCTACATTGTTGGTGGGAATGCAAGTTGGTACAGCCACTCTGGAAAACAGTGTGGAGGTCCCTTAAAAAGTTAAAAATTGAACTACCCTATGACCCAGCCATTGCACTACTGGGTGTTTACCCCAAAGATACAGACGTAGTAAAGAGAAGGGCCATATGCACCCCANGCATATGCACCCCAATATTCATAGCAGCATTGTCCACAATAGCCAAAGCGTGTCAGGAACAGAGATGCCCTTCAACAGATGACTGGATTAAGAAGCTGTGGTCCATATATACAATGGAATCTTTCTCAACTATCAGAAAGAACGAGTTCTCAACATTTGCTACAACATGGATGGCACTGGAGGAGATAATGCTAAGTGAAATAAGTCAAGCAGAGAAAGACAATTATCATATGATTTCTCTCATCTATGGAACATAAGAACTAGGANAGCAGAAGAGATGTGTGCAATTCAGATTGTGTTATTAAGGGTAGAAGAATAAAAATCAATCTTATACAAGTCCCTGTGATTTGGGATTTATAGTATATACGGCCACCTTTTTGTTCTAAATAATGCAATAACCCGAGATAGAATGTTTTTGAGTACAAAAATATGGTAAGAACTCATTAAATTTCCAGTGACCCAAATTAATGTAAGATGGGAATAGTTGACATATATATATATGTATGTACATATATATATGTATGTATACATATATATATATATATATATATATATATATATAAAGAAATTATAAATTTGGTCTAAAAGGGACAAAGACAGTTCAAAATGCAAATGAGCCTCTGAATTCCAAAACTTCTAATGTGAGGAACAGACCTGAGAAAATTGCCCAGATGAAAACATTTACCTTTTCTTATGGAAAGTTAATTACAGATTACAAAATGAAGCAACAGGAAGAACCATTCTAAGGTGATGTGGAAGAGAAATGAGCCCCAACTAATTTACATCTCCCACTCCAGAGCAGAAGGTGACGTTGGTGCTAAGTGCTTGACTGGATTTCAGAATTCCTGTGAATTACTGAGTGCTTTGTCTCCAGTTGGCCCCACCCTGCTCTCACACAAACATTTGTGTGGGCATATCTATTGCATTCCTTGTTTCCCTACCTAACCAGTCTTTTTAGTTCTAGTATTTTCTCAAAGTAATGGAATTTTACCAAGAAGTCTTATTACCTGGACATAATTTAGATGATGAGATCCAGGACCTCAGGCCTGACTTGAAGCACTGATGGGATGAGATGTTTAAAGGTCCAGGGTAGGGGGTGAATGTATTTTACATGTGGGAGGAATGAAAATCATTACGGTACAGAGGGGACACTACTAGATTCCAGTGAATCATGCCTTCCATTATTTATGATCTCAATAAGCACAGTCTCATGTAATGCCCTTCTCCTTGAATCTAGGCTAGTCCTGCAACTTCTTTTGACCAAGAAATTGTGTTATAAATGACACTAGTCAGTTCCTAGCCTAGAACTTAAGAAGATCTCACAGCTTCCTTGTTTTGTGTGCCCTTGGAAACCCTGACTACCACTCCATGTCCATGTAAGAAGTCATGCTATTGTGATGGAAAGACCACAAAAAGAACCAAAAGAAGAGGTTATGAGGACAAAGTCCTGGAGACTCACTGGAAAGAAAGATGCTAAGCCCAGCATCATGTGACCTGAAAAATGCATCCACATGAGGGACAAAGCAGAAGCCTAGTTTAGACTGAGAATCATGAATAAATAAAAAGGCTGCCGCTTAAACCAACAAGTTTTGGAGTGCGTTGTCACACAATAGATAAATGAAACAAGAATCATACTGTAGAAATGCAGAGTAAAGTCACATCTCACCAGCTGAAGGAATAAATTATTAAAGGAAAACAAACACATGTTATAAATATATGTCTATTTCATAAGCGTCTTTCTCCGTATTTGTGGATGTACTTATACATATGCATATGAGCGTGTGTATATAATTAGATATATATTAAGAATACAGAGCGCATGTCCAAGCCTGATTAACTTCATTAACTCGTTACTAAAGTTAGTCTGCCAGTTGATTCAAATCCATTTCATCAATTACAGTGATCTGGTATCCATGACTACAGTATCTCAGCACCCTTTTAAAATAACAGTAGAATTATACTTACTTTTGATTTTAGCATATGTAAAATTGCAGAAAACAAAATTCAAAAACACTGATACAACCACCATAACTAGTCCCTCTTAATCCACTGCACAGCACTTTCCCACCCTGGAACACATAAAAAGGTTGAAAACTAACATCAATTCATCTTTTCTTTTTTTTCACGTAAAGGAATTTTTAAGGTATTTCTGTTATAAAAAGAACGGAGTCCTATGTTAGTTTTTTGCTTACGCCCCCCCATGTTATAAACTTGTCTTTACTAATAATTTAGCACATTTGTGAAAAAAATTAACCCTCTCAATATTGGTGAACCACCATTCCCAAAGGACTGACAATTAGCCTATGCTTTTCTGGGAATGAAAAGAGTATGGTCACTACAGTCCATTGATTTTACTGTGGATTACCTCAAAATTTCTCCTTCCAATCATGGCTATAATTACTTATCTATCTGACTTCATTCCCTTCTCTCGTTATCTTTTTCTTTCTCTTCAATATAATCCAGCTGTCATTTTCATGACATTTTCTGGACTGATCACTGTAAGAGTGAGATCTGAAAGCCATGGAGGGAGCAAACACGAAGGAGTAGTCATTCTAATACAAGAATTCATTCATTCTGGAGCGCCTGGGTGGCACAGCAGTTAAGCATCTGCCTTCGGCTCAGGGTGTGATCCCAGCGTTATGGGATCGAGCCCCACATCAGGCTCCTCCGCTATGAGCCTGCTTCTTCCTCTCCCACTCCCCCTGCTTGTGTTCCCTCTCTCGCTGGCTGTCTCTATCTCTGTCGAATAAATAAGTAAAATCTTAAAAAAAAAAAAAAAAGAATTCATTCATTCTATTAATGGAACTAAAATGGTGACTTCCTATGTAACATCTAGTCATTTCCTAACTTAAGAAAGTAATATTAATCAATTTAAGCTATTTATTAAACAAATTTAATAAAAATCATAATTCATACACAACCATTAATCTTTATAACCTTCTTACAAAGCAGACATTTTTTTCCCATGTCATTTGTGAGAAAGCTAAGTTTTACCAAAACTAAGTGACTTGCCACATTATACAAGTCTTAATCTGGTATTTAACCTTTTCTCCCGGACTCCAAAATACAGGCTTTTTGTACAGTACTCACCTATTCTAATACATGATTTAATGCCTTCAGACTTCAACATAGCAAATCTTATGCTTACAGCTTTAAGAGTCCACAGAAGTTTTAAAAAACTTGAATTAAAGGTGAAAACTTAAAATAATTCTTTACCCAGTCAGTTCAAATTATACTATGTAGTATCTAGTAATAAAATGTAAAAGTAAATAAATACCCAAGATATTCTTCACTGGTAGCAGTATTCTTTGCCTTTGTCAAGAAACTTTATAAATCTCACTTTATCCTTCTAAATCTTTGTGGTTTCCTCTCACCATTTTCCTAACTTCGAGGAAGAGAATGAAAAGAAAGAAAACAAGTGATTTCCTTAGTATAGATACCATAGCACTTAGAAAAATCAGATTCATAACAACTACAACTAATTAGTACCAAAACATCTGGATCAAAAGTGAAAACTTCAACCAAACATCTATATATTTAGAAGCATCTGTACAGGAGGTTAAGATGGCGGAGGAGTAGGGGACACCTTTTTCAGCCGGTCCCCTGAGTTGAGCTGGATAAGGTACCAGACCAGCAGGAATATCCACGGAATCAGCCTGAGACGCAGGAAGATACATCTGGATCTCTACAAATGAACATCTCCAGCGCTGAGTATCGAGGTACGAAGCGGGGAGCCGTGAAACCGCGCACAGATATCGGAAGCTAAACAGAAGGGGGAGGGAGCCGCCGTGTCAGGGCGCCGGGAAGCGGTAGCCACCTGCAAGGGGGAGTGGACAGACCGCGGACCCGCACGCTTGAGACAGCAGGCTGAGAAGGGAGCTCCGGGAGCGCACGCGGGACGGCTGGCGGTTGGCGGGCCACCTGCACGGGGGAGCAGGCGGACTCGCGGACGGCACCCGCGAGACAACAGACTTAGAACGCGAGCTCCAGGAGCGCGCGCGCAGGGCGGCTGGCGGGCCACCTGCACCGGGGAGCGGGCGGACCGCGGACCCGCACTCTGGAAACGGCAGACTGAGTCCGTGAGCCGGGAGCGTGCACCACCAAGCATCTCACGGAGCTCCGGAGCTCCGGTGTGCTCACTGGATCGAGGCTGAGACCGGGAGCTCCGGGAGCGTCCGCGGGGCGGCTGGCGGCTGGAGGGCCACCTGCACGGGGGAGCAGGCGGACTCGCGGTCAGCACCCGTGAGACACCAGACTGAGACGGGGAGCTCCGGGAGCCCGCGCGGGGCGGCTGGCGGCTGGCGGGGTTGGAAACACAAAGGACAGAGACGTGCCGGCCCTGGAAGTGAGGGCTGGGACGCCGGGTGTGGGGCGCACAGCCCGGGATGCTGCAGGGTTGAGCAGCACCAACAGAAACAGAGTTAAAGTGGCCAGAACATCAGTGGAGAACGATCCGCGATCCCTCTGTTCTGAGACAGAGGCTGAATTTCAGCCGCTGCTGCTCTCTCAGAAGAGGCATAGCAAACCGCCAGGGAAAGCCGCCAGAGAACAAAAGCCCGGAAATACCGGCTCACAGGGTGCCCATCCCCATCCCCCCTCGCAAGGGACACAGAGACTCTACCCAAACAGGGTTTTCTGAGTACCGGCAGGCAGGCCCCTCCCCCAGAAGGCAGGCTGAAAAATCAAGAAGCCCACAACCCGGAGCGCCTGAGTGGCGCAGTCACCAAGCACCTGTCTTCGGATTAGGGTGTGATCACAACGCTCCGTAAGGAGTCCTTCATCGGGCTTCTCCACCGGGAACCTGCTTCTTCCTCTCCCACTCCTCTGCTTGGGTTCCCTTTCTTGCTGACTGTCTCTCTCTCTCTCAAATAAATAAATAAACTCTTTAAGGAAGAAGCCCACATCCCTAAGATCTCTATAAAACAAGGGCGCACGGCCTGGGTCCCAGTCAACACTTGGGCTCTGGACAACCCTGCAATCTCTCTTCATCAGAATGACGAGAAGGAGAAGTCCCCCCCAGCAAAGAAAAGATAATGAGTCTGTGGCCTCTGCCACAGAATTGGCCTCGGCCACAGAATTAATACATATGGATGTATCCCAATTATCAGAAATGGAATTCAGAGCAACAATGGTCAAGATGATGAG
The DNA here is from genome assembly GCF_002007445.2 of Ailuropoda melanoleuca. Lineage (NCBI taxonomy): Eukaryota > Metazoa > Chordata > Mammalia > Carnivora > Ursidae > Ailuropoda > Ailuropoda melanoleuca. Next base: position 22,544,184 of record NC_048231.1, on the reverse strand, counting down.
TAAACTTGAAAAAAGCATCAGAGAAAGCGTTGCTGAGAATATAGAATCCCTAAGGGCAGAAATGAGAGCGAATCTGACAGAAATTAAAAACTCAGTGGGCCAAATACAGTCAAAACTAGAGGCTCTGACGGCCAGGGTCACCGAGGCAGAGGAACGCGTTAGCGAATTGGAGGATGGGTTAGTAGAAGAAAAAACGAAAATAGAAGCTGGTCTTAAAAAAATCCACGCCCACGAATGTAGATTACGGGAGATTACTGACTCTATGAAACGATCCAATGTCAGAATCATCGGCATCCCTGAAGGGGTGGAGAAAAACAGAGGTCTAGAAGAGATATTTGAACAAATTGTAGCTGAAAACTTCCCTAATCTAGCAAGGGAAACAAGCATTCGTGTCCAAGAGGCAGAGAGGACCCCATCCAAGCTCAACCAGGACAAACCTACGCCACGGCATGTCATAGTGCAATTCGCAAATATTAGATCCAAGGATACAGTATTGAAAGCGGCCAGGGCAAAGAAATTTCTCACGTACCAAGGCAAAGGTATCAGGATTACGTCAGACCTGTCTACAGAGACCTGGAATGAGAGAAAGGCTTGGGGGGGCATTTTTAAAGCTCTTTCAGAGAAAAACATGCAGCCAAGGATCCTTTATCCAGCAAAGCTGTCATTCAGAATTGATGGAGAAATAAAGACGTTCCAAAATCGCCAATCATTAACCAATTTCGTAACCACGAAACCAGCCCTACAGGAGATATTAAGGGGGGCTCTATAAAGGTAAAAAGGCCCCAAGAGTGATACAGAGCAGCAAGTCACAACCGATACAAAGACTTTAAAGAGAAATGGCATCATTAAAATCATATCTGTCAATAATCTCTATCAATCTAAATGGCTTAAACTCTCCCATAAAACGCCACAGGGTTGCAGATTGGATAAAAAGACATGACCCATCCATTTGCTGTCTACAAGAGACTCATTTTGAACCCAAAGATGCATTCAGACTTAGAGTAAGGGGATGGAGTACCATCTTCCACGCAAATGGACCTCAAAAGAAAGCTGGAGTAGCAATTCTCATATCAGATAGACTGGATTTTAAACTAGAGGCCATAGAGAGAGATACAGAAGGGCACTATATTATTCTTAAAGGAAGTATTCAACAAGTGGATATGACAATTATTAATATATATGCCCCCAACAGGGGAGCAGCAAGATACACAAGCCAACTCTTAACCAAAATAAAGAGACATATAGATAAGAACACAGTAATAGTAGGGGACCTCAACACCCCACTATCAGAAATAGACAGAACACCCTGGCAAAAACTAAGCAAAGAATCAAAGGCTTTGAATGCCATACTCGACGAGTTGGACCTCATAGATATATATAGAACACTACACCCCAGAACCAAAGAATACTCATTCTATTCAAATGCCCATGGAACATTCTCAAGAATAGATCATGCTCTGGGACACAAAACAGGTCTCAGCCAATACCAAAAGATTGAAATTATCCCCTGCATATTCTCAGACCACAACGCTCTGAAATTGGAACTCAACCACAAGGAAAAACCTGGAAGAAACTCAAACACTTGGAGGCTAAGAACCATCCTGCTCAAGAATGACTCGATAAACCAGGAAATCAAAAAACAAATTAAACAATTTATGGAGACCAACGAGAATGAATACACAACGGTCCAAAACCTATGGGATACTGCAAAGGCAGTCCTAAGGGGGAAATACATAGCCATCCAAGCCTCACTCAAAAGAATAGAAAAATCTAAAATGCAGTTTCTATATTCTCACCTCAAGAAACTGGAACAGCAACAGAGGGACAGGCCTAACCCACTGACAAGGAAGGAGTTGACCAAGATTAGAGCAGAAATCAATGAATTAGAGACCAGAACCACAGTAGAGCAGATCAACAGGACTAGAAGCTGGTTCTTTGAGAGAATCCATAAAATTGATAGACCACTGGCAAAACTTGTCCAAAAACAAAGAGAAAGGACTGAGATTATTAAAATTATGACTGAAAAGGGAGAGGTCACGACCAGCACCATTGAAATTGCAAGGATTATTAGAAACTTTTATCAACAGCTATATGCCAAAAAACTAAACAATCTGGAAGAGATGGAGGCCTTCCTGGAAACCTATAAACTACCAAGACTGAAACAGGAAGAAATAGATTTCTTAAATAGGCCAATTAACTATGAAGAAATTGAGTCAGTGATAAACAACCTTCCAAATAATAAAACTCCAGGCCCAGACGGTTTTCCTGGGGAATTCTACCAAACATTCAAAGAAGAAATAATACCTATTCTCCTAAAGCTATTTCAAAAAATAGAAACAGAAGGAAAGCTACCAAACTCATTCTATGAGGCTAATATTACCTTGATCCCCAAACCAGGCAAAGACCCCCTCAAAAAGGAGAATTACAGACCGATTTCTCTAATGAATATGGATGCCAAAATCCTCAACAAGATCCTTGCTAATAGAATCCAACAGTACATTAAAAGGATTATCCATCATGACCAAGTGGGATTCATACCTGGGATGCAAGCATGGTTCAACACTCGCAAATCAATCAATGTGATACATCATATCAACAAGAAAAGACTCAAGAACCATATGATCCTCTCAATTGATGCAGAAAAAGCATTTGACAAAATACAGCATCCTTTCCTGATTAAAACCCTTCAGAGTGTAGGAATAGAGGGTACATTTCTCAATCTCATAAAAGCCATCTATGAAAAGCCTACTGCAAGCATTATTCTCAATGGGGAAAAGCTGGAAGCCTTTCCCTTAAGATCAGGAACACGACAAGGATGCCCACTCTCGCCACTATTATTCAACATAGTACTAGAAGTCCTTGCAACAGCAATCAGAAGACAAAAAGGGATCAAAGGTATCCAAATCGGCAAAGAAGAAGTCAAACTGTCTCTCTTTGCAGATGACATGATACTCTATATGGAAAACCCAAAGGAATCCACTCCCAAACTATTAGAAGTTATAGAACAATTCAGTAAGGTGGCAGGATACAAAATCAATGCCCAGAAATCAGTTGCATTTCTATACACGAATAACGAGACTGAAGAAAGAGAAATTAGGGAATCCATCCCATTTACAATAACACCAAAAACCATGCGTTACCTTGGAATTAACTTAACCAGAGACGTAAAGGACCTATATGCTAGAAACTATAGATCACTTTTGAAAGATATTGAGGAAGACATAAAAAGATGGAAAAATATTCCATGCTCATGGATTGGAAGAATTAACATAGTTAAAATGTCCATACTACCCAGAGCAATCTACACTTTCAATGCTATCCCGATCAAAATACCGAGGACATTTTTCAAAGAACTGGAACAAATAGTCCTTAAATTTGTATGGAACCAGAAAAGGCCCCGAATCTCCAAGGAACTGTTGAAAAGGAAAAACAAAGCTGGGGGCATCACAATGCCGGATTTCGAGCTGTACTACAAAGCTGTGATCACAAAGACAGCATGGTACTGGCACAAAAACAGACACATCGACCAATGGAACAGAATAGAGAACCCAGAAATGGACCCTCGGCTCTTTGGGCAACTAATCTTTGATAAAGCAGGAAAAAACATCCGGTGGAAAAAAGACAGTCTCTTCAATAAATGGTGCTGGGAAAATTGGACAGCTACATGCAAAAGAATGAAACTTGACCACTCTCTCACACCATACACAAAAATAAACTCCAAATGGATGAAAGACCTCAATGTGAGACAGGAATCCATCAAAATTCTAGAGGAGAACATAGGCAACAACTTCTATGACATCGGCCAGAGCAACCTTTTTCACGACACATCTCCAAAGGCAAGAGAAATAAAAGATAAAATGAACTTATGGGACTTTATCAGGATAAAGAGCTTCTGCACAGCCAAGGAAACAGTCAAAAAAACTAAGAGACAGCCCACGGAATGGGAGAATATATTTGCAAAGGACACCACAGATAAAGGACTGGTATCCAAGATCTACAAAGAACTTCTCAAACTCAATACACGAGAAACAAATAAACAAATCATAAAATGGGCAGAAGATATGAACAGACACTTTTCCAATGAAGACATACAAATGGCTAACAGACACATGAAAAAATGTTCAAAATCATTAGCCATCAGGGAAATTCAAATCAAAACCACACTGAGATACCACCTTACGCCAGTTAGAATGGCAAAGATAGACAAGGCAAGAAACAACAATTGTTGGAGAGGATGTGGAGAAAGGGGATCCCTCCTACATTGTTGGTGGGAATGCAAGTTGGTACAGCCACTCTGGAAAACAGTGTGGAGGTCCCTTAAAAAGTTAAAAATTGAACTACCCTATGACCCAGCCATTGCACTACTGGGTGTTTACCCCAAAGATACAGACGTAGTAAAGAGAAGGGCCATATGCACCCCAATGTTCATAGCTGCATTGTCCACAATAGCCAAATCATGGAAGGAGCCGAGATGCCCTTCAACAGATGACTGGATTAAGAAGCTGTGGTCCATATATACAATGGAATATTACTCAGCTATCAGAAAGAACGAATTCTCAACATTTGCTGCAACATGGACGGCACTGGAGGAGATAATGCTAAGTGAAATAAGTCAAGCAGAGAAAGACAATTATCATATGATTTCTCTCATCTATGGAACATAAGAACTAGGATGATCGGTAGGGGAAGAAAGGGATAAAGAAAAGGGGGGTAATCAGAAGGGGGAATGAAACATGAGAGACTATGGACTATGAGAAACAAACTGAAGACTTCAGAGGGGAGGGGGTGGGGGAATGGGATAGACTGGTGATGGGTAGTAAGGAGGGCACGTATTGCATGGTGCACTGGGTGTTATACGCAACTAATGAAGCATCAAACTTTACATCGGAATCTGGGGATGTACTGTATGGTGATTAACACAATATAATAAAATAAAATTAAAAAAAAAAAAAAAGAAGCATCTGTACAATTGACCAAATGACTGGATTTTCACTAATAACTTAGGAAGTACATAAATAACACCCCCTCTGCTACGCATTGTCTGGTTACTGGAAAATATGTAACCAGGAATGCTGCCTATTGTACGTGAGACAAGAGAGGTCAAATTAGGGCCCCTTTTTTGAGAAAACTGAAGGCAATTTTAGATATTGGACTTTGTGTACAGCTTTTCCTGATTTAACCCTAATCATATCATGTACTTCGATCTAGAATAATGGCTCTCAAACCACATCCCGTTAGGCTACACAGACAATTCTATAGCACTCCATTCTAATCAATCAACTCCCACTTTCCAAAGGAAACGTTACTCTATTATGAAAATTGCCACTTTGCACCTTATCTTCTGGTGGGTATGTATGTGAACTATGCAAAATTACAATAAAAACACAATTATAAGTGAACATTATTTGAAGCACATCTCCGGACCTTATAATAGAGTCTTTAAAAGTCTAACATACTATTGCTGCAAATAAGTTTACTAACAGTAAGCACACAACAAATAAATTATGATTAAGATAAATCGACAGTTATTTATGGTTGAAAAGCAACCAAAGCAGCAATTCAAAACTATTTTCAATTCAAAACAATACTGATATCAAAGCGTCATTTCCCCAAATTGTGGGGATTCTAATTTTCCCCTCATAACACATATTAGGAGCTTCACAGGCTAATATGGTACAACAGTCAGACTTCTTCCCTCACTTTTTAAGTATGACTTTGAATAAAGCACTGAGCTCTCTAACCATGCTTGTTCATCAGAAAAGCAAACTTGAAACAGAAACATGACATGAAATTATGGGACTGACTGATGCATTAGGCTCAATTCCCCATTCTTCCCTTCTTCCTTATATTTGCCAAGGCATCATCATGGGCAACGTGTATTTCTTCTTCACTTGATTCTGGAGGCTTGACTACTTAAACTTGCATCGGCCCATGGAATAAGGTAGAAATCAATGCTAAACTTTGAGCCTAGGCCTTGAGAACTCTTATGTGTTTCTTGTGTCCTTTTTGAACTGTCAACACCATGAGAAGAAAAAGAAGAGTTATTTAATCTGTCATGCTCTCCAGTAATAATTGTCTACTTGCATGGATATCGTATAAGAATTCTCACACATTATTTGGCATTAAGCATTATCCTATCCTTATACCATGACGTTATATTCAACACACTCATGTACAAATGCCAAGCCCTTCAGTAAATGGAGGCCAATAGTCTGCTTTTCATTTCAATCAGTATCAATAACTAATGAGAACTTTTTAATGGAGAATAAGCTATTTTAGGGAAACTTTGAGATAGAACCTAAATAAAGCAGGCCACGTAGCTAATTTCATTTGTAAAGCACCAGAGACTGAGCCACCGTGTGTGTGTGTGTGTGTGTGTGTGTGTGTGTGTATGTTTGATAATACTTAATATATTCACATGGATTTTCTGTGAACCTCCTTCAGGTAGTCTGTACTTTAAAGAATGTTACTTCTTTTGATTCCATATAACCAACTATGAGACAAATCCGTGATTTCTAATAATATATGCATCACGAAAACTTTGGCAATAAAAATATTTATTATGTTGTAGCATGAGGAATGAATATAAAAGAATCTCAATTCAATCATAACTGTATTCCCAGCCGAAGTGTGACAGTAAATCCAGAGATGAAATGAAAGATTAATTTGTGGAGATGGCAGTTTGGCAGGCACATGTTACTGCCATATTGTTAGTCTTGAGGCACAGTGGGTCCCATTGTTTTTCTTTATGCCATTTACTCACATATCTTTGCTTTGGTTTCCAAGTATGAGAAAAAGTGTTTTTTTTTTTTCCAACTGCATGTTATTAGGTGGTGCTATTTCACATTGGATGTGGTCATGAATCAATCAGTAAACACGTCTCCTGACTGAGTGCAGGTTATACATAGATGATCACGAGCAGCGACGCTAAAGTCGCGGGCATCCAGGCTGAGCCTAAGGAGCGCCCCTAATAAAGCAGTGCAGCTAGTGGCCCAAGGTGTCAATTTGCATGAACTGATTTATAGGATGGAGGAACACTACTAGATTCAGCGGTGGTTTTGATTTGGTGAAATAGGGAGTGAAGAAGAAAGTGTGGTGCGTGAAGAAGAAAGCATGGTGCATCGGGGCACCTGGGTGGCTCAGTCGTTAAGCGTCTGCCTTCGGCTCAGGGCGTGATCCCGGCGTTATGGGATCGAGTTCCACATCGGGCTCCTCTGCTGTGAGCCTGCTTCTTCCTCTCCCACTTCCCCTGCTTGTGTTCTCTCTCTCGCTGGCTGTCTCTGTCAAATAAATAAATAAATAAAATCTTGAGGAAAAAAAAAAAAAGCATGGTGCAAGTCTCCAGGCCTTTCCTCAAGAATTAACCACATGAAGATAGTGGATGGGGTTAAAGATGTGGCGCTGTTTCACTTGAGACTCAAAGACGTGAGAACCACAACCACAGCAGCATCAGTGCTCAAGGAGCAAGGGAGACCTGAGAACAGAATCCATCCGTATGGGGTGGGCAATGTTAAGAGATGGCACCCTTGGCACATACGTCTCACTGGCAGGCAGGGACCAAAAGTGGTGAGGCAATGCTGCAGGGCAGGTACAGCAGGAGGCAGAGCCAGTGAGAACGGAGTGAGTTATGTGAGAACGGCATGCTGAGCTTTTATCAAAAAATCTCGAAGGACACTCAGAAATCACTACTTGAGAATTTGAGTTACACAGCAAGTTCTCTGCTACTACACAAGTGGGGCACTGTGAAATTTGTTGCCAGTGTGACCTCACAGCTGTTGAGGCCTGGGGAAACAGGTCTCTGCCTTCAAAGGGCTCGTCATGTAATAGGGATGACAGAATAATACACAGGAAAAGATAACATAGTGCAAATGCTCCTTGAGAGACACAGACAACAATTACTCTGGGATCAGAGAAAAGAGAGATAAATATGATCAAAGCTTCAAGGGGGGGTTTCATTGTACATGCTGCATGCAACAAATATTAAATATTAGAATTGGGAAGCCCCTACATCCCTTTCCCTCCCTCTAGGCTTCTGCAACCTGCCTACATATGCCCAAGGCATTCTTTATCATTAATGTACCTAATTCCGAATGGTACTTGGATGTTTTCCTGCCTATCTAAAGCCAGACTGCAAATTCTGGCATATAAAGGATTGTCTTTATTATTGGCATCTAATTTTTTTTTTTTTTGTATTACATAGCAGCTATTATCACTTAATTATTGAAAATAATGAATCCTCATAAAAGGAACCTAAAGACATTAATTTCGACAAGCACAAATCTATAGGTTATCATGGCCATAACTAGCTTATCCGGAAATACTGATGGCCTGTAGCTGATCTTCAGATTTCAGATATTCAACAAAACCTTCCATTTGACAACTGAATTTGACAGGCTGAAATGCAAGACCCCTTGATTCCAGTAAGTTACCACCTTATATCTGCAGTCCAATACAACTTGGATAAATTTCTGTGAGAGCAAGTGTGAGGAGATGGAAGCCATGAGTTTCCACAAAGGGCCCAGCTGGGGTTGGGTAACAGTGCTCCATAAATTCCCTCTCACTATTAAACTACCCAATTATTCTTCTGCTTCAGTGTTCTTAATGCCTGGACTTGACATGAGTGCTTTCATGCAAGCTCATCAGGAGAACTATTTTTAAAAATATTTTAAATAAATACATAAAACTATAACGTAGGCAAAAATCTCTCTACAAAGCTATTCATTCTCTTTTGTTACTTGGAGGCTCCTGCCAGTGTATGCTTTCAAGACAACTTAAGTGTCCCTTCATCATAAATCCAACCTTTGGGCCCACTAACTTCACGTTGCCCCTCATCAGCAGCCATTACCCGCTCAGACTTGCCAGAGCCCAACAGCATTTGCCTTCATTCATGGCAAAGTGAATGAAGTGAAAATAGATGCTATTAACTCGTCTGGTCTGAACCTGAGAACTTGAGAGACACAGGGCTGCAGAAGTAGAGAGATTTATTACAATCTTTTAATTTTCCTCTATTAGTTGGATACACAGGCAATAGTTAAAGGAAATTATATGTCTCCCAAAAAGGTACTTTAGTGTTCTAGGAGTTTAAACAAACATTTAGGTATTTGTCTTACGGACATCCCACTTTTTCTCTTTTAATTCACCTAGCTGATAGCTTATAAAAAGAGGCCCTGGTCTCATGCTTTCCCATTTAAGAATTTTAGAGAAATGGCCATCTTTCATTTAATAAACTATCCATCTAACTCACATAATTTTAGTTAACTAGGTCTATATCTCTTCCATTTGTGCATAATAGTAATGATTTTCTCATCTATCCACTGGCCTCTCTGCCTGTTTTTCCTTTATGGAAATCTTTTTTAATCCTGCTGATTATTAATACTGAATTGCAGTGATACTTAATTCAACCACAAGAACACATATGATGTACTTAATGGTCACAAATGGCCATGATCTCTCTACTTTTTAAATATGACACACTTAACAGTATGTCATCTTCAAGTGTGCCAGAGTACTGACTTGGTATCCAATTCAGCAACAGGAGAGTGTCCTTTAGACTCGTTCTTCTATTCCAAACAATGGTGCTCATTGTTTCTTACCAAGTTGAACCCAGGTGTTCACCAGGTAGAAACAAACAAATATCTGTTATCCTTGACAAGCTCTTAGATTTACAAATTGTGTTCATTTCTTTAATTTGTCAGTATTAATGTCAGAAAGCATCTGCAGAATTTATAGAAATGACCCCCTTGAGTTTATCAAAGATAAAACACTCAAAAATGTCAAACCTTGTTTTAGGCAGTTGCTATCTGAATCCTGGTGTTGGGAGGGAGGTCTGAAGAGGGAAGGGAGTTGGAATGATTAAGTAGGCTAAGGACAGGAACCTTGTGAAGTAAGTGAAAACAGATGGGACTTATGGTTTAGCATTGCTCATTTTAAATGTCACTGCTGGTCAATGATTTGTTTCTGTATCACATAATATTTATTATTGATAACCAGTTAGAGATTTAGGTAACTCAGATTCCCAGAAGGCAGAGAAAAAAAAGAGCACACGTAAAAACTAGTGAAATCTGAATAAGGTCTGTATTTGAGTTAATATAATTGTACCAGTGTCAATTTCCTGGTTTTGACAATGTATTATGTTTATGTAAGATTTTATCATTGGGGAAAACTGAGTGAACCATACACAGAAACTCTCTGTATTATATGTGTAACTTCTTTTAAGCCTTAAGCTATTTCAAAATAACAAGTATTTTAAAAAATGAAGAACACAGGCTATCAAAGGGGAAAAAAAAAAGATTCTCAGAGAATGGTAAGGGTGGCCAGTCACTTAACCTTTAAAAACAATGAGTAACAGATATTGGTGAAGAATATAAGTGGCAACCTCCTTTAACTTTTCTTTTTTAATCTTTCAAATGTTTTAAGTTTAAAATAGCATTTGCATTTCATTAGCTATTGCCATCCCCGTAAATAGAACCAGATTTGACAACACTGCTAATAAGGAGTCGGTCTTCTTAATCTAAAACATATCTTAATGTTTTTGATCTTTACATCATTTTTTTATTGTGACTCAGGGCATGATTTGACAGCTCTTTCAGAATTCAACATTCTTACCTAGTGGCAACAGAGCAGGTCTTCATATTTGCCAAGGTCTTTCTTGAAAGCACTTGCTTTGCATTGTAAAGATAAGACAAAGGTGGCAGGCTTAAAGATTAAAATACTTTTGAATAAAGTTTGACAACTGCCAATCTCCATAATACCAAAATATTTCCTTATTTCTGAAATCACTAAAATATGACACAGATCAGCACTTTCTCACATTTGCCCCAAACTGTGAATTCTCCCCACCTCCAACAATATACACTCTTCCCACCATCGACATGAGACACACAGATATTTTGTTTCCTCCACAGCCCAAATTCTTAGATTAGAAGATATGTAACAAATGAGAAATAATTACCAGTTTCTTTATACTAGGGATGTTTGAAATACTGTATTGAGATTTTTCCCAGATCCTAGTTTATTTTCTTTAAAGCTATAATGTCATCTTCAGACAGTCACCCTCATGTACCTCTTATGGGTATTTTGTAGTTCCTTAGAGTATAGATTTCTAGTTAGCTTTTTTGCGTGTTTTTCTTTTGCTGTGAAGTCTTCTCCTTTGCATTCAGAAATATTTCTTGAGCAGTTAATATGCATTCTCTGCAGCTTCTGAGATGAGTAGACTGAAGTCCTCCTCTATCCTACAAAACGGATTTTCTATTATATTGCTAAGAAATTAACAGCTAAAACTGTAATACAGCACCTATTTTGCTCATCCGAGAATTTTAATACCTCACTCCAAAGAAGAATAATGTCAACATTATCTTACATTTTTTTTTCAATCCTATACCTTTTTTGGGGGGAAGTGATTCTTCCGATTTAAATATTTTTAATTTTCACAATTCTACTAGGAATTGGGATAGCCACTTGAAAGATGATGTAGCTGAGCTCCAAGAGAGAACATGATTTGCCTTTTTGTATATACCTAGACAGTGCTAGAATCCAAAAAATGATTCAGATGTCTTTCAGCCCTATGTTTCTACCACTAGGCTACAGGCATTGTGAACAGGCTGATGATGGATGTCTGTGCATTAGAACAATGCGGCCGCTCTCTGGCAACCCTTGCCACAGACCAAACATTCCTAATTAAGATGTTGTCATTTTACCTAGGGGAAAAGCTTTGGCCACATTCCAACATGTCCATAAATAAGAAAGACTACTAGAAATATGAGAAAGAATAGTTCCAAGCAAAAGTATCCTTCCATGATTAAGAACATAATTCAACATACTACCCAAACTGATTTATGGGTGCACTGTACCAGGCTACTTTGTATTTCAGCCCTTTGTGCAGTGTACCTTCTGCTGGCCAAATTTGAAACTACATTTTTTAAGCTGGAAATTTAACTCATTTATTCAAAGAATATCTCATTTTTTCTTCCAAAATTTATCAGTTTTTTTCTAATGAAGAATTACTAAAACTTTGCTTACATATCTACCCTTTCATTCTCAATGCCATCCACTAACACACAAGTACATACATAGCCCCATTCAATACCTGATTCTATCTTTTATTTTTGGTGAAAAATATGTTATATGGTACTCCTTTAGGAAAAGATAAAAGAATACCTTCTCAATATGAGATCCAAATGAACTCCCTTAGTTTCACTGCAGATATGGCATTCCACATCTTCCCACTTCACGCATATTTCCTGTCCTTAGCTTCTTTCCTTTATATCCTGCTGCGTTGTACATCAGCAACAACAAGCATGAATTTATTTCACTATTTAATCAGACAATTCTACCATGAAAATCATGAACATAAAACAGTGACCCGCTATGGAATTTCTTTTCTAAAAACATATCCATATCATGTTTTAAAATATACAGAATATAATAAGCTGACTGGTCAACTCTGTATTTAGGGCATTAAAAGAAACATCTATGTCTTTTTCTTTTATGAGCACAATCCCATGGATGCCATAACATTAAAGAGGATTCCTAGGGAAATCTGCAGCTGAAGAAAAAGGAGCACTGAATTACTTCAAACTAGGGGTCCTGACCTTGTGCTTTTGCAATCTCCCCATAGGTATCCAGGTTCACAGTCCTAAATCAGATGAGTCTGACGGTCTTTGCCTCATTCCATATGGAGGGCAGAGCACCTCGTGTGTGTCATAATATTAGTGCAGTTGGAAATTCCCTTCAGAAGGAAGCCGGTGCCTTCTCCACAGCCACTGTCAGTTAACTATGCATGCCTAATTACTCCTTCACTGACTAGCAGCAAGAAAATCCCTGTCTGGACTGTGAAAGTGTTTCTAATGGCAACAGTCACAGACAGTGGCTGCTTTGGTACAGTGAGCTGCAATATTACCAGGCTGGGGACAGGCTCTGGCAGCAGGAGCAACAGACCTTTGACAGTGAAGATATCTGGCCCCAAGAACCTCCTTCCTTATCCTCTGATACGCTGACATAATCCTCCAAACCTTTAGGAAGGTCTCAGCTATCCCACATAGGAGTATTTCTCTCTTGACCTTAGAAGGGAAGGCTGAAATGCAGTACCTAGACATCTGTGCACGACCCTCAGCCTGGAGTGCCAAGCCCCTCAGCGTCAACGCCTCCCCAGCTTCTTTCTCTGCAGGCAATTGAGTGAAATAAGAAAGCCTTCACTTTTATTAGTACCACTCTATTTGGCTTTTAAAAAATATGATTCTTTTTATGATGCATGGTACTTACTCACTTTAGTTTGCCTCCTGTAAAATGATAAAACACATTAACTTGCTCTATTTCCTTTGTTGTTTGAGCAATAACATTCCTTAGATTTCATGTGGCAGTTCCTAGGCATTTATGATAGGGAAGAAAAATATTAACGATAATGAATAGAGATATAAATCACTGTGGCTATGGCGTCTTGACATTTGTTTTCCTTAAACTCAAATCCACAAGTTTTCCAGAAACTGAGGACTTGCAGCTCTGGAGCCATGAGTCAACTTTGCTCCCATGGAGCGAGGGGGGGTGGCGTAAAGGATTAAAGATGTGAGAGACAGCCTGGAGTTGTTTTTAGAGTCCTGGTCTCTGTAGAAGAATTGAAAACTATTTACACCTGTTCCTAAACATGCAGGCTGCCATTGTCCCTGCTCTGGGACAATCTGCCTAAAGACTTTTGGAAGTTTCCATGGTAATTCAGAATGAAATATCTCCTCTATCTTCCAGGAGTTAATGGCAGAAACACTGTGGAATTACAACCTTGGTTAGGGAACGAGGAACAAGACAAGACTTTACCATAAGAATCTATAGAATTAACATCCCTTGTTCTCTTTTAGTGCCTAGTGAAATGATGTATAGAAGAAAAACAAGAACTGTGTATTTACTGAAAGATGGTTAAATAAATACAGTTAAAATGGGAGACACCTCAGAGCAAGTAAAGAAGAGATCCAAAGATGCTGTCTCAGTGTGTTTTTTTAGGGTGAATACTGCCCTATTATATATAATACTTCTTAGATGATCATTAGTCCATGTTTTTGATTTTGTTATTCCAGCATCTTTGGGTTCATAAGAGGTGGTATTTCACTGGAAAGGAATTTTTTTTTTAAAGAGTTGTGAGAAAAGTAGCTATTCAAAAGCTTGGAAGAACACAAATCAATCCCAGAAGAACACTTTAATCTTTGCCAAAAAGGGAGGTAAAATAATCTCCCAGGTGGCATTTTCTGAGTTTTCATAGCTCTGAAATTCCTACAGGGGCTGAAGAGATCTTTGCTTTATTGCAGACAGATGGACTGGGAATGGCCAACAAAATCCATTAAAATCAATAGTTAGCAGAGGCTGAGATGCCTTTGGCAGTGTAAGTACTCTGCCAACAAAGCCAGCTAGAATAAGCCTTGCTCACCAAACCTTTTGCTGAAGACAACTTGCTAGTTAAATTCTAAAGCAGAGTGGGAAGAAAGTCGTTTAGATGTTAATGGAAAGGTGGAAAAAGTATAATAGTTTTCCTTTTAATACACAGTTAGGCTAAACATATTTTAAAGCACAGACTAAAAGTTGCCACTCTGGTGGGGGATGCTGACAATGGGGGAGGCTGTGCATGCACTGATGCCAGGAGTATAAGGGAAATTGCTGTACCTACTCTGCAATTTTGCGTGAACCTAACATTGCTTTTAAAAATAAAGCCCATAGAAAGACAGACAGAGAAAGAAAAGGAAGGAAGTAAGGGAAAGAAGGAGGGAGAAAGGAAGAAAGAGACTGTTTCTAACAGCACATGAAAAAGTAAATGGGTTAATTCGAACGGCAAGAATATGGTTCATGTTGTGGGTTTTTTTTTTTTTTTCCCAGTTTTACTACTGAATTCCTCTCCTTGTTTCTAATAGGCAGGTTCAGGATCTATTCACCACTTTGAAGGTATCATGAATAAAATCCTGAACTGGGAATGAAATATGCATATTTAACTTACTAGAGTTAGAAAGCATAACAACTAACACTTAAGAAAAGACTAACATGTTATTTGTATGTGAACATTGAATGAGTGGTAACAATATATTGTCTGTGTATATATTTAGCAAGAACACTGACCTATTAACCTGGCCCCCAAAATTGAGCTACTGGCAACCCAGAACACTTGGAGGCAGGATTATCCTGAATCCTCTAAGGATGTACCAAAAAAATATTTATAATAAAGATAAAATGGACTAAAAAGAATTCAGGGGATGAGAATAATTAGATTTTATCCTTTTAAGTGCGTTTATTTTGTTAATATTCTTAATTATTCTGACAATGGGGTTTATATGGCAAGACTACCATAAACCACAATTCAAATTTAGACAAATCATGAAATGGGGATATTAAAAATAAATTAAAAATAAAAAAAATTTTCAAATATGATTTATTGATGATAAATCATATTTTCTTATATTACTAATGTCTTTATATTGTATTCTATTGTTTATATCAATTACATTACAAAATCCCGTTCTATTCAAATGTATTTTCAATAATTATTTCTAAAAGCTAAAATGTATCTGAGTACAAGAAAGTAAAAATTTTCAAAAATGTCTGTATTTATTTCCAAACACTAAAAAGATAGCAAACAAAATGGTTCCTTTATAACATACTAAAGTAATTTGAACAGTTTCTTAACTCTATCTGTATTTTTATGAAAAATCTATTTTTTTCAATACAGTCTTATATTTATTCTTTATCATAAAATTGCCTGTAATTCCTTTCAAAGTTTGTCTTATGGATAATAAATGTGTAATTTAAAAACATTCAATCGATGATTTTCTATAGCCCGTCCTACTTAATATTTTTGAATTGAGAAAATGATCTTTCAGGTTCTAGGGTAACTAGTAAATTCAGATAATATTATGGTGAATGAAGAATATTCTAAATTTTACCAGTATTTATATTGACATGTGTGGCTATTTCACTCAAAATATTTTCACAGCTGCCTTTTTTCATCTATCATATTAATATGTGTTAGTATTTCACTCAAATATGTTTACAGATACTGCTCTATTTCCAGAAATTTTTATACCAGTTGCTTCTAATTATGCTTTAAAAAAATGTATTTCATGAATTTTAAAGTCTCAAAGCTATAGCCCTTTAGATGAAAAATAAAGTTATCCAATTAATAAAAAGAGCTCAAACTTAAAGTTTTGTCTTTAGGTTAAGATAGTCCAGAGAATATTCATAGAACTTCAATATTAAATCTTATATACCATAAATGTTCTTGGTTTAATTTTTTAGCTACTTATTTGCTTCATAGGGATACCTCAATGACTTACTTAATGTCTGTATGCTTTTTTTCCCTCAAGAATTGCATTTACTAAAAGCTTAAAAACCTGAAGCTTCTACACTCCATTATCTGGTTATTTTGATTAAAAATTTGCAGCTTATCTTGAACAATATCTTGAACAAAAACTGAGAGATCTTCCTCTAAGATCAGAAACAAGACAAAGAGGTCCACCCTCACCACTTCTATTCAAATAGTACTGGAAATCCGAGCTAGAGCAATCAAACAATAAAAAGAAACAAAAGGCATTCAAATTGGTAAGGTTAAAAGTAAAACTTTCACTATTTGCAGACATGATACTACATATAAAAATCCTAAAGACTCCACCAAAAAACTATTAGAATAAATAAATTCAGTAAAATAACAATATACAAAATTAATACACAGAAATCTGTCACATTTCTATACACTAATAATTAAGTAGCATAAAGAGAATAAGAAAAGAATCCTAAGGATGCCTGGGTGGCTCAGTCAGTTAAGCATCTGCCTTTGGCACAGGTCATGATCCTAGGGTCCTGGGATCAAGCCCCACATCTGGCTCCCTGCTCAGCGAGAGTGGGCTTCTTCCTCTGTCCCCTATCCCCCAAGGCTCATGTTCTCTCTCACTCTCTTGCTCACACTCTCATGCTCTCTCTCTCATAAATAAATAAAAATCATAAAAAAAAGAAATCAATCCCATTTACAATTACACCAAAAATAATTTTTAAAAACTAGAAATAAACATAACCAAAGAGGTGAAAAGACCTGTACTCCAAAAACTAAAAACCTGGATGAAAGAAATTGAAGATGACACAAATGGCAGGATATTCCATGTTCATGGACTATAAGAACCAACATTGTTAAAACATCGATAGTATTCAAAGCAATCTATAGATTTTAATGCAATCCTTATCAAAACACCAACAATATTTTTCACAGATCTAGAACAAATTATACCAAAATTTGTATGGAACCACAAAAGACCCTGAATAGCCAAAGTAATCTTGAGAAAGAACAAAGCTGAGGTAGCAATCCCAGATTTCAAGATATACTATAAAGCTGTAGTAATCAAAAGAGTATAGTACTGACACAAAAACTGACACACAGATTACTGGAACAGAATAAAGAGCCCAGAAATAAATTTACACATATATGGTCAATTAATCTATGACAAAGGAGGCAAGAATATACAATGGGAAAAAAAAAAAAAAAAACAACACCAGTCTCTTTAACAAATGGTGCTGGGAAAACTAGACAGCTACCTGGAAAAGAATGAAACCAGACCAGTTTCTTATACCATACACAAAAATAAACCTAAAATGGATTAAAGACTTAAATGTGAGACCAGAAACCATAAAACTCCTAGAAGAAAACATGGGCAGTAATTTCTTTGACATCAGCCACAGAAACATTTTTCTAGGTATGTCTCCTCAGGCAAAGAAACAAAAGCAAAATTAAACTATCGGAACTACATCAAAATAAAAAGCTTTTGAACCGCAAAGGAAACAAATCAACAAAACAAAAAAGCAACCTATTGAATGGGAGAAGTTATTTGCAAATGATACATGTGATAAGCAGATAAATATCCAAAACACATAAAGAACCTATATAACTCAATGCACACACACACACACACCAGAAAAAAAAAAATCCAATTAAAAAATGTGCAGAGGAAATGAATAGACATTTTTTTCCCAAGAAAACATACAGATGACCAACAGACACATGAAAAGATGCTCAACATCAGTAATCACCAGGGAAATGCAAATAAATCTATGAGATATCACCTCATACCTGTCAGAATGCCTAAAATCAAAACACAAGAAATAATAAGTGTGGTAGAGGATGCGGGAAAAAAAGGAACCCTCATACAGTTGGTCGGAATGCAAACAGGTGCAGCCACTGTGGAAAACAGTAGAGAGGTTCCTCAAAAAATTAAAAATAGAATTACCATATGATCCAGTAACTCCACTACTAGGTACTTACCCAACAAAAATGAAAACACTAATCTGAAAGACATATGCACCCTTATGTTTACTGCAGGATCATTTACAATAGCCAAGATACAGAAGCAACCCAAGTGTCCATCCACAGATGAATGGATAAATAACATGTGGTGTACACACACACACACACACACACACACACACACACACACACACACAATATGGAATATTATGCAGCTATAAAAAAGAATGTTATTGCCACTTGCAAAAATGGGGTGGAGGTAAGGGGTACAATGCCAACTGAAGTAAGTCAGAGAAAGAGAAACACCATACAATTTCACTCATATGTGTAACTGAAGAAATAAATGAACAAAGAGAGAGACAAAAAAAGAAGCATTTCTAAATACAGAAAACAAACTGGTGGTTGCGAAGAGGGGAGGTGTGGGGGGGGCTGGGTGAAATAAAGGGAATTAAGAGTACATTTATTATGATGATCACTGAGTAATTATACATCAATAAAAAAGTAAATAACTGAGAAAAAATTCCAACTTATCTTGAACAATATATTATAATTGAGTAACCCCATTTCAGAAAATATTCAGTACCACTAAAGGGCACTTTATTTGATTTTTAAAAGTAGTTATCAAAAGCTAAGATATTTCTATATTCTGGTCAATGAGGCATGGCAAAGAGAGAAAAACTGTGGATTGTCGTGTTTAAACGAATTTTGTATTCCACATTACTTTAATCACGATAAAAGTCATTAATTTATTATCTATCACTATCTATGTAAACTTTGACAACGGCAACTTCTCTTTAGGATATAGAGTGCTGTGACTTGCTTGGACAAAATGATGAAGTATGTCTTTACCACAACTAAATCCAAATTAATGTCAATTATGTAGGTTTATTAACTTAGTAAAAATATATACTTTATCAAATTTATATTTGTACTATTAATTAAAAAGCAATTAAATATGCCTTCAACATTAAGCTTTTCAACTCCATTTGTAACAGAATGCTAGTATCAGGTGTTTTATCTTTAACAGCATGACAACTCGATAGTTTTGATTTAATGAATTGAATAAAAAATCTATCCATTCTTGGCATTAATAACACTGATTTTCTCTTTGATGCATCTGATGTTAATGATATAAAACTGGCATAATTTACTGTTTTTATATTCTTTCACTAATGAAGCCAACACTTTAACAGCTATAACTGCACAAGAAAACTGAAAAAAAGAGAAATTAATTGAGAAAAATTATTTGATCTAGACGAAAGACCATGTTTAACATAACGATTTTTTTTTTTTAAATGAGCCTTCTGTAGTGACAGAAATTAAATCTGTCTCTTTATTTAGAGAAAGAGCGCTGGACGAGGGAGGGGCAGAGGGGGAGAGACAGAAGCCTGACTCCCTGCTGAGCAAGGAGCTTGAGTGCCCTGATCTCAAGTTCCAGAGATCATGACCTCAGACAAAGCCAAAAGCCGGAGGCTTCAACGACTACACCATGTAGGTGCCCCAAATCTGCCAGTTTTTTTTTTTTTTTTTTAAACGTAGCTGTTGAGGTCTTCATTTTTATGTGGTCAGTTATTTCACTACATCCTCTATGATGGATAGTAAATGTCAACAGACATTTATGGAATTTATACATTTACATAAACTTTTTTTGAGAAATGAGATAAAATACATATCCTTTTATTAAAGACGCACCTTTAAAAAATCATTGCTTGTTGAAAGGATTTAGCGAATTTAAAAATATGCTACTGAGCAATAATATATATATTTGTACTTTTACATCTTATAATGACAAAACTAGTTAACAAGTACATTCGACTATTCTCTACACAAACTACGGCACAATTGTTCAACTTCTATATTCCAAATATATTTAATGCAAAGCTATCCTCTAATTTCCCGATTCCTGTTAACATCACTCAGGAAATCAATGTTCGGCTTGCAGCTAAAGTTGCAAAGCACAGTCTAAGGCAAAGCTGGTTGCTAAACCAAGTGTCTAGCGACGAGGAGCGCAGCACCAAGCTCACTGGCCACTTGTTTTCAAAGCACTTGGTTTAATCAAGTGTCCTGTATTTTCTCCGTGAAAGAGAAGCTGAAGGTACATTTACACATGTGTACATACATGTGACTGGAAAGGGTCCAGAGAAAGAGATAGGAGTCATCTCTGTTCATCTTTCATATTTTATCGTATGTTAAAGTAGGGACTTTGTTTCCTGCACACGCATTTCATTGTGCTGGATGGAAAGTGGCAACTGGAGGTCTACTGAACTCATCCTGGCTTACTTAAAGGCAACTATTATTAATAACACAATTCAGCTCACCAACTAAGATTTTAACACCGATTCCAACGTGCGTGCTCCTCCCCCAATCCAAACATTTGTTGACTCCTACAAAGACGCCTCCTGCTCCGCCAGGTCTTGAAGAACGGAGCCGGGTTGGAGGTTGGGGGTGGGGGGAAAGCTTTCAGCGAATGGCGCCTATTTGACGTCACCTGGGGGTGACCGGACGCTCTAGCGTGGCTGAGGCCTCTCTATGGTGCATCTCAGAACGAGCTACGCGGGCGATTGTGGAATAAAGTGGATAAACAGCCAAAAGAGAGTAAGTGCCGCCTTAAGGGGAAAAAACCAGCACGGTGAGGCCTCTCACTGAGTCCCGCTCTCAATCGTCTTCTGGAAGAAAGTGGTTTGAGTCACCTTTGACTCCCATTTTGAAATGAAAAAATCAGGCATAAATGCCAACCTGGACTGGAAATTGGACAACAGACATGAACTGGGATTGTTTCAGGCAAACTGGGAAGTACCTCCAGCATATTTATATAGAATCCTGACTATACAGACCATGACTGAGATTCAGTCTTGGAAAGGATGTCCTTCTTAACTCATCACTCATTAATTCCCTCTAGTTACTTAAATCGAATATATACACAGATGTATAAACATAAATGTAGTATTTTTATAGTAAAGAAATAAACAAAAAGCACCTTGTAAATATATGTATAGAGAGAAAGGGAGAAGCTGAGAAAACCCAGTAATAGGTTAAAGAAGCTGGCCAAGAAGACAGAGGATGGACTACTACATTAAAAGTAGTTTTCAATTCCAAAATATACCAAGCCCCTTGAATATTTTCAAACTACCTATAGTTATAACTAAGTGATTTGCTTAACACATTTATTTGTTTTAATCTAAATCCATCTTAAATTTTACGTATCTCTTGCATAGGTAAATTGTTATCAGTCATTCATGTGAATGTGAATTAGTTTAGCCTGATTATGTTACCTCAGATCTACCTTACATCACAGCTGGGTAAGGACCTGAAATAATGTTGAATTAAGTGGGAGGCAATAAAATAATATTTTAAATTTGCAGGGTTTTTTTTTAAAGATTTTATTTTATTTGGTTGAGAGAGTGAGTGAGAGAGAGAGAGCACAAGCTGGGGGAGAGGCAGAGGGAGAGAGAGAAGCAGGTTCCCCACTGAGCAGGGAGCCCAATTCCGGGCTGGATCCCAGGATCCTGGGATCAGGACCTGAGCTGAAGGCGGATGTTTAACTGACTGAGGCACCCAGGCGTCCCTTAAATTTGTGTTTGTATTTACATACTCTGAATCCTTTCTACTATACCAGAATAAGTTGGAGTTTGGGGGGTTTTGCTTTTGTTTTTGTTTTCTTTTTAAAGGATAATTACCTATTTTAAACTTTACTGGGGACTGGCAGTAAAGGTGTGCTATAATTTCTGTGACTACTGAAAAATTTAGAGTTTGACAATCTGTTTAATCCAATTTGTGGACCTGAATCTTTCAAAAGAGCTGCTTGGTGAATAATCATGGAAATTGTCACATTCAGATATTTCTGGTATACTATTAAAAAATCTTTATATTCTTCTATCAAGTAAGATCAACAGCTGGTCTCTCCCACTTGGTCATGGACTTATTTGGCTATATATTACCAACACCTCACACACACACAAATACACACACACACACATACCCATGCACATACCCCTCATATACAATGCATGTATTTGTTATGTCAGTATTCATAATATATTCTGAAAACCTTGTCCAAAAAACAATGTTCTGCTTCATGTGGTAACTTTGGACATTTTAATTCCTTGACTGGACAAGTATACTAACTTGGGTAATGTAGAAATTATCTAAATGATACTTCATGACTGAACTGGAGATATATTTATGTTTTTATACAGTCTGCAGTCATCAGAGTCTCTCTCCATTTCAATCTCCTAAAGGCAAAAAAAAAAAAAAAATCATTATATCTTTGGGGAACTGGGCCAGAAGTCAGTATGAAATGCGCTTATTTGTGTCTTTCCTCAAAGCCTAGCTGAAAAGAACTGACTTCTCTCAAACAGTTTAAAATCTTCTATCACCATTCTCCTATTTCCCAGTAGTTGTACTTTTCATCCACCCACCCCCAAAGTGCACACGTGGAAATATACAATTAAGTATACCTCTTCATTCTTAATAAGTTTCTTTTCTCTTTAATAGTTTTTGATCATGTTCATCCCAAGCACACATATCAATTTTCCCCTAAACAAGAAAGGTATTCTCTTATGCCATCCTCTTCGTGCCCTGCATAAATATTCCCACAAAGAAAGTGACCTGTTAATTATGAGTGATTGCTTTTCCCATCCCAGGGTGACTGAAGAATAATTTCAACTAAGTATTCATAGTCAGGGATCATCAAGTGATTGCTCTCCAGATTAATCTCCCTGGGCCCCAGTGCTGCCTAGTTGTAGCCTGAGCATGGCACTGCATTATATCTGTCCTATTCAGCCCAAATAAGAAGACCTTATTTGCTAAACCATTTTAATTCCTTCTGCACAATTTAATTATGCTTCAGTGCAAAACCACCTGTGACCTTGGGTTTAGTAATGAAATCCACTCCCCAGTCAACACTACAGAGAGTAGTCTGTTTGGTAAAGATAGTGCAAAATAAGAATCTTAAATATTGCTCATAACTGGAGAAACAATCTTCTTTTTGACTTGTTCTCTTTTAGTTTGCTCGCAGGCATTTGGCTGTTTTCTAGAGGAGATTTTGTATAAGAAGTACCTTCACTGGAAGATTTGAATGAAATTCAAAATGACTCATAGCTGTTTCAGTGAGAAAACAGGGGGAAATGTTGGTTTTTCCCTGTACTCTGTGAACCAGGGATATTTTTAAAAAGTAGTCTTTAATTTCTGTCCCTGAGAATTAAGATAAAAACATTTAACATGTAATTAAATGCTACTTTTGTATAAATCTGGGTCATTTGATAGTCAATTATTAATTAGAGGTTTTATTTCGTTTATAATGATTCTTTCAGAACCCAGTTTATTTGGAAAGTTCTACCTGATCAAGGTATAGAATACTGATTAGAAAAAGTCATTGGGGGGCACCTGGGTGACTCAGTTGGTCAAGCGTCTGCCTTCAGTTCAGGCATGATGTCAGGGTCCTGAGCCCCACATGAGGCTCCCTGCTCAGTGGGGATTCTGTCTCTCCCTCTCCCTTTGCCCCTTCCTCCTCTGCCCCGCTCATGTGGGCTCTCTCTCTCTCTTTCTCCCTCTCTTGATTTCTCAAATGAATAAATAAAATCTTTTAAAAAGAAAAAAAAAAGGCTTTGGGAAATTTTGGATTCATACACGTATGCATTTTAATAGACCTTCTTTGGAGCTGCCATTATGTTACCTGTTATATCTTTTATATGTCCTGCCCCCCCAGCTTTTCTTCTCTGGACCTTGTGATTTTTCTTCCAAGCAATGTCCTCCCTTCCACAAAATCCATTTACTATAGTCTAGTCACTAGCATGAACACCCCATGGTCTTCCCTATAAGATGCATGCTAGCCCATTTTGCTGATTTTTAAGATTAAGGACATTTAATTTGTCATATTTTAACACCTCTGAAAATTGGCTGTCTTACAGTCAGTAGCACCTAATCATTTCTTTTGGCCAGGTGGCAGTTACAGTGTAACTGTCATTTACTGTGTTTGGATAAACTTGGTCATAGCTGCTCATGTGATCCTTTCTTTTATATCCAAATTAGAATAATGAAGCTTTTTTTAAATTGAGCTATACTTGATATATAACATTATATAAGTGTCAGGTGTACAACTTAATGATTCAATACATGTATATATTATAAAATGGGGGTGCCTGGATGGCTCAGTTAACCGTCTGCCTTTGGCTTGGGTCATGATACCAGGGCCCTGGAATCGAGCCCCACATTGGACTCTGCTCAGCAGGAGCCTGCTTCTCCCTCTCCCTGCTGATCCCCCTTCTTGTACTCTGTCTCTCTGTCAAATAAATAAATAAAATCTTAAAAATAAATAAATAAAAATAAAATAAAATGATCATCACAATAAGGCTAGTTAACATCCATCAACACACATAGTTACAATTTTCTTTCTTGTTATGAGAAGTTTTAAGATCTATCCTCTTAGCAATCTTCAAATATACAATACAGTAGGGGCACCTGGCTGAAATATCTTTCTAACTTACTTTCTAACTGGAAGTTTGTGCCTTTTGACCATTTTCATCCATTTTTGCCTACCTCTCACCCTTCATCTCTAGCAATTACCAATCTGTTCTCCATATCTCTGAGTTCTTTTTGTTTTGTTTTAAATTTCACATATCAATGAAATCATATGGTATTTATCTTTCTCTGTCTCACTTATTTCATTGCATAATGCCCTCAGTGTCCACCCATGTTGTTGCAAATATATGTATATAACATTGTCTTTATCCATTCACTCACTCACACATCCATGGACACTGAAGTTGTTTCATGTCTTGGCTATTGTAAATAATGCCGCAGTGAACATGGGGGTATAGACATCTTTTTGAATTAGTATCTTCATTTTCTTTGGAGAAGTACAGGGTTGTAGTTTAATTGGTAGCATTTTACCTTTTATCAATGCATAAAATAATAATGTGTCTTATACAGGCATAATTTAAAGATTTTGCAGGTTTGATTGCAGACCACTGCAATAAAGCGAATATCACAATAAAGCAAGTCAAATAAGCTTTTTTGTTTCCCAGTGTATATAAAAGTCATGTTATACTATACTGCAGTCTATTAAGTGTGCAATGGCATTATGTCTCAAAAAAACAATGTACATACCTTAATGAAACATACCTTATTACTAAAAATTCCAAGGTTTCAATGAATTGCAATCACTGATCACATAGCACCATAACAAATACAATAATAGTGAATACGTTGGAAATATTGTGAGAATTTCTAAAATATACACAGATCCGAAGTGAACAAATACTATTGCAAAAATGATCCCAATAGACTTGCTCCTGCAGAGTTGCTACAAACCTTCAATTTGTAAAAAATGGTATCTGCAAAGCACAATAAAATGAAGTGTGCCTGTAGTTGATGATATTATACACTTGATGGAATATCCTAATTCCATTGTTTCCTCTCTGTTAGGCCATCCACCTTCTGTCTGACTTCAAGATTGGCCAATTTTTGCATCCTCCATCAGTCCTTTCTAGTTATTGCGATTGTTTTCTCCTCCACTTCCTGATTGTACATACAATTATCTGTCCTATCCATGAAGGTTGTCTGTTATATTTGATTTGGTGCTCTGTGGCTGACTGTCTTGCATGACTCTTATTTCAACAATCATAGAATGTAACAAAAGAAAGGATCATAAAGTCAACTTAGTTAACTGTTTAATTTACAGACAAAGACATTGAGACTGATGGAGTTTAAGTGTTAGTGACAGGTCTGAGACTGTGTGACCACCTCTCATAAGCCAGATGTAATCCCAAAATTAGACATTATTCTGACCTAACAAGAGTTTACGGAGCAGGGATTTGATAGTATGTTCCTATCTTCTCAAAGCATGATATTTCAAATATACTAAGCCTTCAATGTCCTTGAAGGAGGTTTCATGAGCCAGCTATAGTGCTCCCCCTCCAGTGTCTAGCTGTTTACTAAATCAACACCAAATGCTTGTTCGGTTGAATTAAACTATCAAAGAAAGTTAAAATGTCTTTAAAATTACAGGCATGGGTGAAGTTGGCAATGCCTCAAACCCTGAACAGCCTTATTTTGGTTGTCAGTCTTCTCAGGCTGTGTGCTTTCCTCTCCCCCCTCCCCCAAAAACGAATGTCAGAGAACCAAGAAGCATAACAAATGAGCTCCTCTATCCTAGTCTGAATGAAAAAGCCAAGACTCTCTGTGGATGTTCATAGACATCAGATTCTCTTGATAAGAAAATTGCAACATTGTAACTTGTTCAAGCATTACAGTCCAATCAATGCCCTCCTCGTTTTGAGGGGAAAAAAGATAATAAAGTTTTTGAAGGATACAGAGGAGCATCAGTAGTGACTAATTATAAGATTTAAAAGAATGGCAAAAAAAAAAAAAAAAACCAGTGATAATAAAAAGAAAAGAGCACTACAAAGGAAAACACTGGTATCCCTTGTGATCTTAACTATCTTTTAAGAACAAATATTAGAAGAGAAATAAGATTTTCAAACGAAGATACCAAAAAGGACAAAAGAAATTAGTTTCCCCCAACCCTGCTTAATCCCAGTTGAAGGTTAACTCTGCATTAAGATTTAAGTCCTGATTTGAGTTTAACTTTCCGAAAAGTGGAAGCAACAGCAGTTTATGCAGTGATA
Source organism: Ailuropoda melanoleuca (assembly GCF_002007445.2). NCBI lineage: Eukaryota > Metazoa > Chordata > Mammalia > Carnivora > Ursidae > Ailuropoda > Ailuropoda melanoleuca. The sequence goes on along the minus strand of NC_048231.1, from coordinate 22,517,301 downwards.
CATTTCTAAGGAGATGCCTAACTTGAACTAAAATTTGGCATTAAGCATAGATCTTGCAGGAGGACTAGTCTCCTTCATAGGACTCCATGGACACAGTATGATTTTAGAAGGTCTCTCCCACCAACTAAAGATACATCCGTGCTTTGAAATTTGCACAGTTAAGTGAAAAAGCAAATATACCAGGCCATAGTTAATATTAAGTAGTTATCCATCTTTAGTATCTCAGAGTGATTTCATTCATCAGATGTTGCTCTTAAGGGGATAGCTATGTCATGACACCTTTCTCCAGGATATACTCAATAGATAGAATCCCTCAGGAGAAGAATAGAGGGAATGGTGGAGAGGACAAGGGAAGAGATGTGAATTGGTGAAAGTCGTTTAAGGCATCAGGAGGACCTTGGGCTGGCCTAATAAGTAACAAGACATATGCTAACAGACTCCATCTACACTCAGTTTTTTAAAGCATGAGATAAACAATCAAAACGGGATATGTATGATATTGGTGGGTGGAGTATGGAGGTGGACGGAGTGTTGATAGAACAGGGAAAGGAGACAAGAAGGAGGAACAGGAGGCAGCAAGCTAGAGAGAGTTTAATTCTCTCTTTATGATGCTATGAGTCTCTGAGCTTGTCTGGTGGCTTTATTGAATTAACCCAACTAACTGGAAAGCCATTTTATTCTTTCTTGGGTAATACTTTCTAATATTCAGTTAATTCAAAAAATCCATCTGTAAAAAATATTAAAGGATTTATGTGGTTTAGCTGTTTTAAATCAATGTCCTAAAAAGTAGTTTGCTTGGGGCGCCTGGGTGGCACAGCCGTTAGGCGTCTGCCTTCGGCTCAGGGCGTGATCCCGGCATTATGGGATCGAGCCCAACATCAGGCTCCTCTGCTATGAGCCTGCTTCTTCCTCTCCCACTCCCCCTGCTTGTGTTCCCTCTCTCGCTGGCTGTCTCTATCTCTGTCGAATAAATAAAAATAAAATCTTTAAAAAAAAAAAAAGTAGTTTGCTTGTTTCTGTCTACCAAATTAGATTGGGTGTCTTTTCTTCTCCGTCTCTGTGTCTTCCCCCCCATCTTACGTATATATACATTTATGTATATGTATATCCATATATTCATTACCTCTAAAAATATAGACATGGATATTATGTACCTTCTCTCTCCATTATATATATGTATATACATATACATATACATCCTATATATACATACGCGCCCACAAACACACATACACATACGAAATAAAATAATGCACTTATGTAACAGGCTAAGTTGTTAAACTATTGCAGATCATTCAGAAACTCACTGAAGGCTCATTTCTTGTTGGATTACTCTGTACTAGACACATTTCAGTATTCTAAGCACAATACAAATATTAATTCATGCATTCTTCACAATAACCCTATGAGAAAAGTCTTCTCATTATATCAGTGGTACAAAAAGATTAAATTACTTGTCCAAATGAGGCACAGATAATAAACTGTGGAGCTAGGATTTTAACTGCAGGAATCAGAGACAGAGCCACATTCTGAACCAATGGGCTCTTCTGCCTCATGACCAGCACTTGCCATTCCCTATTGTCCACTCAAGCATCTCATGACTCTTTATATAGACCAGAGTTTTAGGATTCAGAGATTTGTTTTTTTTTTTTAAAGATTTTATTTATTTATTCGACAGAGATAGAGACAGCCAGTGAGAGAGGGAACACAAGCGGGGGTAGTGGGAGAGGAAGAAGCAGGCTCACAGCAGAGGAGCCTGATGTGGGGCTCGATCCCAGAATGCTGGGATCACGCCCTGAGCGTGAAGGCAGACACTTAACTGCTGTGCCACCCAGGTGCCCCTGAATTCAGAGATTGGTAAATGTCGTCCCTCTGTCTGGGAATTTTTCTCCCCCTGTGATGGTTAATTTTATGTGTCCCCTTGGCTGGCCTAAGGGATGCCCAGAGAGCGGGTGAAGCATTGTTTCTGGGGGTGTCTGTGAAGGTGTTTCTGGGAGAGATTAGCATTTGATTCAGCAGGCAAGTAAACATATCCAACCTTAGCAATGTGGGCTGGCAACATCTAATCAATTGGGGGCCCAAACAAAACAAAACAAAAGGCAAAGGAAGGGTGAATTCTTTCTCCTCTTCTTGAGGTGGGACATCTGAGTTTCTGGTGTTCAAGCCTTTGGACTCTGGGAGTTACACCAATGACTCCATGGTTCTCTGGGAGTTACACCAATGACTCCATGGTTCTCTGGGAGTTACACCAATGACTCCATGACCTCAGACTGGAGTTACACCACTTCTTAGACATTTGGACTCAGGCTGAATTACACCACTGCTTTTCCTGGTTCTCCAGTTTGCAGACAGCAGACTGTGGGACTTCTCAGTTTTTTTAATTGCCTGAGCCAATTCCTACTATAAATCTTATCTATAATATGTATAAATATCTGGATTGATAGAGATAGGTAGATGGATGGATAGATAGATAGATAGATAGATAGATAGATAGATAGATAGATATTGATTTTGTTTCTCTGGAGAACCCTGACTGATACATAATCCTCTACTTGGCAAACTCCGACCAGACTTCAAGTCATAGCTCAAATGCCTCTTCCTTCTGTAGGCAGCCTTTCCTGATCCTTATCACACCCCAGCAGAGAGAGTTAGTTCTTTCCCCTCCCAACGCCCCATATTACTACTACCTGCTATATTTCTTTCTCTTCTATACCACAATCCATTCTCTCTGGCATTAAACAATTACCTTATTTATCATTTGTATCTAGCACACTGCCTCTCAGAGAAAGAAGTACAGAGAACATTTGCTAGGATTCCATAGCCAGCACATCAACTCAATCACCTGGTTTGATGACACCTATTTTGCAACATGAAGGCTCATGCACTCCACCATTAGCGTTTGTCTTCACATTATTCATGTGTTTTGAAATATGTGGCATCCATCATGAAAGTTTGCAATAACCTTTCAAGAACAGGAACCCTGGGGCACCTGAGTGGTTCAGTAGATGAAGCATCTGGCTTCAGCTCAGGTCATGATCTCAGGGTCCTAGGATTGAGCCCCACATCAGGCTTCCTGCTCAGCAGGGAGGCTGTTTCTGCCCCCCCTCATGCATGTGCACACGCTCTCTCTCTCTCTCGTCTCTCAAATAAATAAATAAAATCTTTTAAAAAAATGAAAACGTATAACCTATAGGATAAGAAGTTCAGGAAATGTTTTTATTACTTCAATCTCCAATCATCAGGCCACTGCACCTCTGTTTGAAGTATGACAAATTGTGTATGCTAATTCAGTCCATTCAGTTCTAATGGTCAGTGATGAGTTTTTATGTTAAATCAATGGATTATTCCAAATTTCACAAGAATTTTGTTTTCTTTATAATTTTAAGAACTAAAGTTTGGGCTTATAAAAGAAGAGTTACTTGGCTTCTTTGTCCATGTTATATTATGCAACCCATTGGAAGCAGGGAGCTAGTGGGGGAGGTACTTTATTTCCCACTTAGCTATTGCCTTCTGTGTGTTGGTAGCTGATTTTTCATGCTACCCAAGGGGGGAGGAAAGTAAGCAGTCAGATTCAGGTGCTATTCTCATCCCATTCATCACAGCTACTATTATTATAAAGAGGTTCAAAAATCAGAAGAGAGAAAAACTACATTCAATCAAAAATGCCTAGAGAGTATTGGTAGAGGAGTTAATACTTAGAAAGGCTTTAACTGATTATATATATATATATATATATATATATATATATATGAAGAGAAGACATCCCAAGTAATGGGAACAGTAGCATAAGAAAAGTGTGGAGAAGAAATGTTTGAGAAATATTTGGGAAGTATGACTTGTCTCTTTGACTTGACTATAGAACCCAAGTATAAAAGTCAAAGGAGTGAAACTGGAAGGAATGTTGGAATTACATTATAAAAGGAGTTATAAGACAGAATGAGGAATCGTATTTGATTCTTGAAGGCACAAGGAGTGGGATGGTGTCTTAGTCATCCTGGGCTACTGGAACACAATACCATAAATGGAATAGCTTCAACAACAAACATTCATCTCTCACAGTTCTGGAGGCTGGAAAGTCCAAGATCAAGGTGCAGACAGACTCTCTGGTGAGGGTCCTCTTCTTGGCTTTCAGATAGCAATTTTCTTACTGTATCTTTCTATGGTGAAAAAAGAGATCATCTCTTTGGTATCTCTTACTTTAAAGGCACTAATCCCATCACGAAGTCTCCACCTTCACAACCTAATTGCCTCCCCAAGGCCCCACCTCCTAATACCATCCAGTTGGGGATTAAGGCTTCAACATGAATTTCGGGAGGACACAACATTCAGTCCATGGTAGATAGTGATTTTACCAAACCAAATCTAAAAGAATTAAACTGATAGAAATGACCAGAATGAATTCAAGTCGGAGGAGACACTAGAGGTAAGAGTATCAGAATATTACATAGGGAAGTAAAATTTTGCTCTTACATTAAGTGACCTCAATTAGCATGACAGGAGAAGATTAATGGGAAAACACAGCTCAATGTGATGACTAAATAATAATTGAAATAATGTGACTATCACTTAGTATTTGTTTTTTGTCAGGCATTAAGCTCAACATTTTATATACTTTACCACATTTAAACCTCACACATTACCAGGTTACAATAATAGTAATGACAATAATGATATAGATCACTAAAAACTATATGATGCTTAATAAGTGGTAGACATCATTCTAAACACTTCAAATAAATCCTGAGAACAACCTTATGAAAGAGGAAATATTAGTATTCCCATTTTATAGTTTACAAAAGTGAGGTACAAAGAAGGTTAAATAGGTAGTTTTATCTCTATTTCATAGATGAAGAATCAGGGTTAAATAGATGAAATGATTCATCTAAGATCAATCATTGGAAAAGTGATAGCTCGATAATTTGAATCCTAATCTAATTTCAAAGCCATTCTTTTTCTTTTCCATAGAGAAAAATAGATATTATAAAAAGTTAAGCGGGTACTCATCATTATATATTCTTAATATAATTTCACATATATCTCTGTGCATAATTGGTTACATTACTTAAAAGTCCTGGCCTCAAATATATGAGTGGTTTCAACAAGATAGCATTTCGTTTGTTTTTCATACAAGCCTGCCTGAAGCCTGTCATGGCTGATAGGATGTCTTAAAACACTGTCAGAGACCCAGTTGGCTTTCGTTTTGTTGCTCTGCTGGTCTGAACAGGAAGGATTATTAGGTCCGAGACGGTTACTCTGCTTCTATCCATAAACCTTGCATGTCAACCAGCAGGCAAGTGGAAAGATTAAGGCATGCATTCTTTCTTTAAAGAAATTTCAGAAATTACACATATACTTCCATTTTACCCTATAATCAGAATTTAAGTAACACCCTTACATCTGGTTGCAAGGGAGACCAGGAAATGTCTTTAGAGAGGCTTCCCCTTTCAAGGAAAAGGGTGTAGAAACATTTGGGGGGAAACTAGGAGCTTTTGCTACATTTTCTGTCATTAATTCAGTGTTTAGCTTATCCCCACTGCTTCTAATTTAATTATTAGTTCTGTAATAACCTTGTTTCATCTCTAATTTGCTTCTTTAGCTATGCAATCTCACTTTTCATCTCTGTTTTAGTTTTCTTGGTCTGCTGTAACAAATTATTATAAACTTAGTGGCTTAAAATAACACAAACGAATTCTCTGGCAGTTCCAGAGCCCAGAAGTCTGAAATCAAGTTCTCGGCAAGACTGGTTCCTTCTGGAGAGTCTGAAGAGAATCCATCTCATGCCTCTCTCCTGGCTTCTGAGGCAAATGGCAATCCTTGGATCCGTTGGCTTGTAGTTGCATACCGCCCACTTCTGCTTTCATCTTCACAGGGTCTTCTCTCCCATTTCTCTGTAGCTGCTCCTCCCATGTCTCTTAAGTCTCTAGTAAGGAATTGGTCATTCGATTTAGGGTCTACCATGATCCAGAGTGATCTCATTTGAGATCTTTACCTTAACAAGCCTATCGTACCTGCAACAAGCAACAAGCCTTATTCCAAATAACACCACATTCTGAGGCTCTAGGAGAACGTATCTTTGGGAGCCACAACTACACCTCAGCCCATTATATCATTTGGTTGTTTTGTTACCTTTTTGAATTTTGTGCTTATTAAACTTGTGTTTCCATTAAGTTTTTCTATGGCATAAATCATTCCTTGGAAATTTTCACTTTAATTCTTGCATTATATTATTTTAGATTGCATTTTTCACACATGTTCTCATGCTATTTTTCTTCCTTTCTCTCTCTCTTTCTCTCGTTGGTTGTCTATGGGGCTATTTTTATTTCAACTTTTTCTTTTCTTTTTTGATGATGGGGAAGAAGACATATATTTGCATGGATACTATGTGATTCTTTTTCCATCTTACTTTTTCTTACATGTCTTTGCCCAGACTTTCTGTAAATTTTGGCATAATGTGGATGATTTATATCTCTTTATCTCTTTGTCTCTCTTCCTAAGTATCAGAATAAGAGCCTGTTGTTCCTTCTCCAAGTATTTCATATTTTGACATTATTTAAGTAATCTGAGGACATGGAGGAGGAGGAAATAACAAATAAAGTTATATATACAATAAATGTGTATAAATTATTTAACAGAATATTTGACCTCTCTCCTCTCTTGTGAGGTGTTACAAAGGTCATGTACCAGAGTACTCATCAACTGGGAAGAGGGTGAATTCTGATTATCCTTTACTAAAGTTCCAGAGTGTTTTGTCCAGTTCAGATCATGGAATCGTCTCTTCCATTATAGCACTAGCATCTTTATAGTATCTTCTGGTTCAAAATTGTTCTACAACCTCATGCATATTTTCCCTCTACACCCAGGAAGTGCTCCAGCAGGACTCCCTGGTCCACAGGTACATTGGGCATCACCTAGGAATAGAGTTTGATTTGCCTGCCAGCTGCCTCCAAGATCAGCATCTTGAAACAGTGGGCATTTTCACATGGTTCTTGCTGATTACATGGTACTTCACATTGGATTTCCCATGAGACTTGGTCCTGCAGGCAGACCCGGGCATGTGTGGTCTTTTAGGACTCAAAAGGAGTCTGGTCAGACCCTAGGCTGCTGCCTCCAGGAAGTCTTCCCTAACCAGACTAACTTGTGCTAACCTGGAGGACTGATCCCATGGTGTGAGGTTTCTGTGCCCTGCTTAGCTCTCTCCAGAAGCCAGAAGGAGGAAATGCAGAAAACCCATCAAATTTGCTTTTTACAAATGCCACTGAGTGGCATTTGTAAAAATTCTTAATAGTTACCATAATGGCTTGTGGGTCAAAGCAATGTGCCTAAATTCCATGCCAAAGTCTTAAATCTGTCTCCATCTCTGTCCTTTTCTGTCTCTTTTGATATATATGTGTGTATGTGATAGATCTATGCATGGTTGTGCTCCTTTCTTTGATGGCTGAGGATGATTTGTTTAACATTTAAAAAAATGTTTATGTTGATTTCATCACTTATTATGAGAATACTTTGATTTGACATCACTACATGATCTATTGCCCTTGCTCTTTCTCTTAGTTCATGTTTGACGGTCATGATCCAGAGGGGGAAGGAATAAGTGGAATCATATGGATGATCTCCTTAACAGTTCATTATAAACCCCAAAGTAATCAAAATGCCTTTCTAGAGTTGAGTTCACCTCCTTTAATGTACGTATGTTTTCCCAGAAAACATTCATTGATACTATTTTCTGAGACCAAATCATGGTGTAAAAGAAGCTGGTGAGTTCAAAGTTCCTAATATCAGTTCATGTTTACAATGAACTTTCTCCAGATATTAATTTAACATTTTTCTGCCAAATATAAGGTTAAAAAATAATATTTCTGGCAGGCTTAAAACATAATATCTTCTTAATGCTGAGTATGATTGAAACTGTAGAATTATCAAAGTTATGTCACTGCCTTAGCCTCACAGGCACTTATGGTATAACAAAAACTAGTTCAAGGAAACTTAAGGAATTGTGACTAACTATAAAGATTGTAAACCAAATCAGTCAGGTAAAAATATGGTAAGTTAATAAATGTGTTTTAAAATACATATAAAGTAAATCACTTTACAAGGATAATGGATGGAGCCAACTCTCCAATAACATATAGCCTAAAGCATAATAGCAAAAGGTACCCAGAAGATAAAAGAAGAAAAATTATGAGAAGTTGGACTTTCAACTGAAACTCAATGGTTTTGAAATTGCAGGAGTGCAGAAGTCATCAACACGTGTCTGAGGAAGAGAATTTGAACGTCATGTAGGCAAGCATTTGGTTAAGCAAAGTGGGAATGGAAGGCACCCAGCATTTAACCTACCTAAGAATGTCAAACTTTGCATTTATTTAGATCACATTTCCCACGTTATTGAAGTATATTTGGATTCTTTTCCATGCCTTGGAAGAACACCTTAAAATATAAATATATGAAAATAATGTGCACATAGCTTCTTGCTGAAGTTCTGCATTTTTCTTGGGCACTGATATCTACCTCAGAGAACTGCAGCTCCTTTTTTTTTTAAAAAAGATTTTATTTATTTATTTGACAGAGATCGAGACAGCCAGCGAGAGAGGGAACAGAAGCAGGGGGAGTGGGAGAGGAAGAAGCAGGCTCATAGCCGAGGAGCCTGATGTGGGGCTCGATCCCACAATGCCGGGATCACGCCCCGAGCTGAAGGCAGACGCCCAACCTCTGTGCCACCCAGGTGCCCCCTGCAGCTCCTTTAAGTACAGGCACCTCCAATGTCCTCAGATTCTCGAGTCCTGAAAAGGCAAAGATAATAAACTCTCTCAAACTAAAAAGTTAAAGTCTGTAAATGGTAGACCTTCTAAAGCAGCACAGATTCAAAGAAAATCTTAACCCCAGGAATAAACTAGAAATTTGGAGTCAGTTAAGATAGTAAAAAGGTAATTTGGGTGAGAAGATCTTCCGAACCTATTAAAAACATACACAACTTCAAAGGTAATTATGTTCTACGCCCCCCCCCCCCCCCCCCCCCCCCCCCGGNGATCTTCCGAACCTATTAAAAACATACCCGCCGCACCGCCACTGATTAGAATACGCAATGCTTCTCTATGGAATCTTTGTTCTTGAGACCTTAGGACTAAGTCTGGGGAATGGAGAGGAGTTGTGGGTAAGAACCCGGGTTACAGCATTTGATACATTGGGTCAAATGCAGGGCGTACAACTAAATAGCCAGATGCCCTTGGTTAATCGGCTCCCCTGGAACTCTGTCTGTTTCCTCAGAGGTAAACTGATACTGTAATATTATCTGCCTCTTGGAGTTGTTGTAAGGATAACATTTGGCAGATAAAGTTAAGTGTTTTGTGTGGAGCCAGACACATACTAAGTGCTCTACAAGAATCAGCTGTTATTTTCATTAAGCTCTTTAAATCGTTCATGCCTACGTCTTTGAGACATAGGTGCCTGGTAGCTTTTGCTTATGGTGGTTTCCACCATGTTGTCTTAATGAGAAAATACTGGCCGCCAGAGGGTAGTTCTAAAAAGTTAAGAATAGTTTAAAAAACTATGAAAGCCAAATGTGTTAAACACCTAATCACGCTTAGCCTCTACAATAAACACCCTTACAACTTTCATTACTCAGGGGACCTGAAAAAGGAGTTAGTCTGGAAATCAGTTATTTTTTTTCTTTTTGGAAATAAGTTTTAATAAGAGAATTCTTCAGAGTTACCGAATCACTTTTCCTTTCGTATTATAAATGATCCTTTATTCTATGATATTTGCATATATTTATTAAGCAAAGACCACAACTAAGAATATAATTTAATAAGCAAGGTTATTGGGTAGGAAAAATGTGCAGAAAAATGAGTTATGGAAGATTCTGGATTTGGCACCATCAGTTGGGAAATAGCAAACGTGAATCTATGAAGGCCATCTGTTTCAGTATTTGTCAGGAAAATAAACTCTGGGTAGAAAATTAGGGCCAGGAGCTTTAGTGACAAGGAGATGCTAAGAGAAGAAAAGCCACAGCAGAGTTAGATTAAAAGAAATAATGATTCTACAGGACAGCACTTCTTACTCGGAAGGGATTTACTGAGCACTATTTCCCTCAGGGTATCTGCTGTAGAGTGCATTCTGAACAGAGCCATCCTTAACCAAACTCTGAATGTCCGAGGGTCCCAGGCTCTCCAGTTGGAAGGGTCCCACTTGCAATGAGTTAAGGACTGGGGCTATGCTACCTAGGAAGTGTTGACTTTGTAACCAAAGGACAAAAGTGAAGACAGGTAAAGGAAAAACATGAATACAAAAATCAATCAATCAATCAATCAATCAATCATTGCAATGGTGAGTATCAGTTTCCAAATTGTAAAACAAAATAGCTGTTGGTTCACAACCTTCTGGGGAGCCTCCCAGATGAAATATGAAACTGGCCTCCATGAAACAGTCCCCCCTTGAGTGGAGACACTGAAGGAAGAAGCTGGCCACTCCTGGTTGGTAGGTGGCATTTTTCATAAGCAAAGAGAGCTTACATCCAGGCTGGCTTGGGTGGAAGTGAGATGCCTGGATCCCCACACCCACCTACTTGAACATTTATAAAGAGTCCCTAACTGGGTTTAGTCATATACTATGCAGGTTCTCAACACCATGTCACTATCTCAAGGCCATGTCCTTGGAGGGGCCTCTGGGAATGGAAAAGTCAAGCGGAACCCACATTCCCAGGACAGGGGAGAGGTTGAAGAGCTTCTGATGGGCTGGGTCTAGCTCACAGGTCAGTCAGGGGCTACATCTTTTCGATGACCTCTCCACTAACAACACAAAGAGAAGGAAGAAGTGAAGTGTTATTTTGGTATTCCTTCTATTGCATTGTTTAATTTTTTCTGATTGTAATTACTAATATATATCAGAGATATTGCAACTGTTGGATTTCTTTAACAACATGATTTTGAGGAAGGTGAATTATCTCACTTACAACAATGGAATCCTTATCAGAAACAACAGTCTTGGCTAAAGGGAAGAGTGGCTACTTCTTTTTTTTTTTTTTTTTATTTTTTTTTATTTTTTAAAGATTTTATTTATTTATTTGACAGAGATAGAGACAGCTAGCAAGAGAGGGAACACAAGCAGGGGGAGTGGGAGAGAAAGAAGCAGGCTCATAGCAGAGGAGCCTGATGTGGGGCTCGAACCCATAACGCGGGATCACGCCCTGAGCCGAAGGCAGATGCTTAACCGCTGTGCCACCCAGGCGCCCCAAGAGTGGCTACTTCTAATAACAACCAGTGAGTTAAATAGCACAGCTCTTAGCTTGAGTGGTCTGTGCTTTGTTTTTGTAAAGATGAATGATGAAGGGATGAGAATAAGTAAGAACCGCTGTATCCCTATTATAAGAAAAAGCCTTGCCTCTTGAAAAAAAAATGGAATATGTTCAGACAATGAATGTGCTCTGACATGTTTAGGTTTTTAACCTAAAAAGACACTTTTGTTCATGAAATTCCTGAAGGCAGCTTTGTTTTGCTGCAATGGGTCTGAAACTCTTTTGTTCTTGTACCTTTTTAATCATTGAAAACATTGCTTATGTCACGTGATTTTTAACCACAGCGGGGTAGCCTCTACTCTGATCTTTTTCTCTTCTTTGTATATTTTCAAAGCTTATGACTGCAGGAAAGAACTTGGATCAATTTGATAGAAATTTCAGTGGATTATCATATTTTATTCAAATCTTCTCATTTCCCTTAACAGCAATGACTACAAGATCTTTGTAGTTTAGGTTACTTGGAGGATGGTAGTTTCTTTCCTCCCTCTCCCTTCATTCATTCTGTCTTCATTGCTGTTCAACAGATACTTATTGAAGTTTATTATAGCCCATGTGCCATGCTAGGTGTTGATAATGCAAAGTTGAATATAAAAGTGATTTTTGGCTCTGAAAAAATTCCATATGCTCTTGAAGAATACAAACAGATCATGCAACATTAGGGGTAAGAATGAGGTATTAGGGAAATAGAGTAGAGATAATGAGCAGATTGCCCAGTGAGGAGATTTGGAAGGACTTTTTGGAGGAACTATGTCAAATTTAATTCTTAAAACTTGAGTAAGAGGTAGTCAGGTAGCTAAGATATGTATGGGGACATTTGAGATACTAGCAATGATATGGATATATGCCTAGTTATCTGAGAAACCATAAACAATGTAATACCATTAGATTGTCAAATTTTATCAAGGGAAAGATAGTGTGTGGCTATAGAGATAGGAAAGGCCAGCTCAGAGTCAGGCATACTCATTATGTTAAGGCTCTTGAATTTTACCCTATGTGATAGGGAGTATCAGGGCAATGTTTCAAAAGTGCCTTAATATCAAGGCACCTGGATGACTCAGTCAGTTGAGTGGCTGACTCTTGATTTCGGTTCAGGTCATGATCTCAGGGTGTTGAGATCAAGCCCCACGTAGGGCTCCATGCTGAGCACAGAGTCTGCTGGGGATTCTCTCTCTCTCCCTCTGCCCCTCCTCTGCTCATGCTCTCTCTCTCTCACTCTAATAAATAAAATCTCTTTAAAATTTTTTTAAAGTTCCTTAATATCCAAAAGTATATCTTTTTATTAGCCTCACATACTAAGGAAATACAAATTTTCCGAATTTGAGAAGGCTCTCTATTGATATTTTCCAAACTGATAAAGTGGGCAAGTAGTGTCTATACAATATTACTATTACTAAATAGGTATTGGTGGTCTCTAATGGGATAGGCAGCCTCTAAGATGACTCCCAATGACCCCTACCTACTGATATCCATGACTTTGTGTAATTCTCTCCCTTGGAGTATGCACTGAATTTAGTATCTTGCTTCTAACCAATACAATATAGTAAAAGTGATGAGACAACACTTCCAAGAATAGATTATAAAAGACTGTGACTTCTACATTGCTGGCATTCTTTCTCTTACTTTCTTATTTATTGGTTCTGTTGAAACCAAAATTCATGTTATCAGCTTTCCTATGGAGAGACCTATATGGCAAGGAACAGAGAGAAGCCCATGGGTAACAACCAGCAGAGAAGTAAGGCTCTTATTACAACAGCCCTGGGAGTAAGCTGGGAAATATCTCTATTCCTATTGACCCTTAAGATAATGGCATCTCTGCCTAACACCCTGATGGAAGTCTTGTTGGAGATCCAGAGTCTGAAAACCCAGTTTAACCATGTCAGATTCTAGCCCCAGACATATGGTGGGATAATAAAATGGGTATTGCTTGAAGCTGCTCCATTTTGGGGTTATTTGTTATGCAGCAATAGATAACAAATACACCTAACGGCAACAAATACCTTCCTGTCTCAGCTGACAGTGTTCAAAGGTCTACCACAATAGCTTTATTCTCTTGGGTTGTATGTTATTTATCCATGCTAAGACCCAGAAATGAAGATATAAGTAGTGAACAAAATGGAGAGGAATCAAGAGCACCCTAGTCCTTAACATGTTCTTGGACTGCCAATGATTGCTTACCTGTGAAGGACCCAAATTTCTTCACCATTAGAAGAAAGGATAGGTGTGGCTCTCAGCTACCTGTCATCTGACTGGACACTGTTCCACAAAGGCCAGACTCTTTTGGGAGCACATTACCAAGAGGTATTAGCCTCTCCATGAATTAATGGTTAAATATCACAAGCTTGTTTTATATACATCTTGCTATAAATGAGTCTGTGTTTGACGTGGGTAGAGGAAAGAGGCCAGAAAGAAGATGGAAATGACATTTTCATCCAAATACTTAGCAGGGCCACCTTAGACTGTCTTCTTTGAAACTTTTCTACTTAAATGTACCTACCTATTCCTCTGGGCGGTTACTCACTTGTCTTTTGTTTGCATTTATACATTTGTCGAATAGCGAATAGCTAATAGGGCACCTGGGTGGCTCAGTCAGTTAAGCATCAGACTCTTGTTTTCAGCTCAAGTCATGATCTCAGGGTTGTGAGATCAAGCCCCTGGTCAGGCTCCTTGCTCAGCATGGAGTCTGGTTGAGATTCTTTCCCCTGCCCCCTCCCTCACCCTCCTCCTCTCCCCCTGCTCACTCTCTATCTTTCTCTCTTTAAAATAAATAAATAAATTAATTAATTAATTAAATCCTTAAAAAAAAGCTAATATGTGAAAACACTTGCTGTTCCAGATAATATACAAGTGCTTTTCATATGTTAATTTGTCTTAATCCTTACTACCCTTTGAGATCCAGTTGATTTTCAGAGATTCTGAGTTAGTTGGTCTTGCGCAGAGCCAGAATATGTATATTACTAACAATCTCCTTAGGTGATTATGATGCCCTTTTAATTTTGAGGATTGTTATACTACGCTGTGAGTTTAAAATATTGATATGGAAATGCCTTTTTAGAGGCAAATATGATTAGTTCAGATGTTTATTTAACACCGTTTAGTGAATATTTGCAAAAAGCCCTAAGATAGGAGTGTACTTATTTGAGTACCAATGTGTTCAACTAAACAGGCAAAGGATTAGTTGTGGTTGATGGTGACTAGTGGAAGAAAAGAGAGTGACCAAGGAAATCAGAGGCAGCATATTGCATCCAACTAGCAACTTTTCAGGGGGAGAAAAAGAGCAAACTAAATATTATAGCTTGTGAAAGATAATTTGCTACTTTTCAAATACCACATTTCCTCCCTTCAAGAAGTTCTATGTTTCCCCTTAAATGTATTCTTTGTTTTTAGCACTGGTGAATGATTCCATTTAACTTCACAAATATTTATCAAGAAGTTAGTTAGGGCAGGTAATGGTCCTGGCTACTCAGGAAAAGCTGTGGAAAAACATCCCTGGCTTTCAGCAACTTATAGTCTACCAGCAAGAAGGTAAGATAAACAGGTAAATATTACAACATGGGAGAATACCAGAAAGGAGCTAAAAGTTCAGAGGCATGTAGCTCTTTCAGAGGAAAAACAAAATCAGAAACAATGCCCACCTTCCCAATTTTTTCTTAGAATACTTAAATTTTACAATCATTCAAACAAATTTCTGCTCCCTAATCTTTACCATGCCAAACTCTTTTTCCTTTGGGTTCGTGCCAAGTGCTAAAAAAAATCCCGTATAACCTTCTGTAACTGACTTCTTGTGCAGACAAGAGTAAGAAAAGTCAAGTAAAAAAATGCATATGTTGTTCTGTCAGCACCAAAACAAGACTGTAGGGTTATCAGGACATTTAAATTTCTCTCTCAGATGACTGAGAGAGTGCAACCAGCTGCACTCAAATTGCATTGAAAATAGATACTTTGCAAATTCTCATCTAAATGAAAGTTTAAATTACCAAAAGCAGTCTGACCGGTTATCTTTGACTAAAGTGGTTTACGATTTGCATATAAACTTCATTTCTTTTTGTAATTATGCTGAATAAAATGCATTCATTTTCTCTGTGATTATAGGCCAGCCTTGCCAAACACCTGTGACTGCCACAAATCCTAATTTGATATTTATTTACTTCAAAGCAATCTTATTATCTAAATGATTCAAAGCATCAAAGGCCTTAATTATTGATAGTCAGTTTGATAGGGTTAGCTTCCGTGTCCTTGGGTGGGGGTTTCTGATTGGCTCTTTCCTTTTAAAGCATTACTTGGCTGCAAGAGGCCATATGATTCTGCTATTAAGGGTATTGGAAATCACATTCTTATTTAATTGGAACTAGATTTAGACAGTATCAAAGAGCCAAGATTGACAGCTGCAATCTGTAGGCTTCCAGGTGAAATGTTTTAAATCCTTGTTTATACTTAGTCTTCAAAATAAGCATTGTGTATTATATATATTTTCCAACCCTTTGGAGAAAACGGACGATTTTCCTTTTCTCTGAAATTTTAGGATCAGCCCAGGATCTGTTGGAAAAACAAGATAACGTAAATGCCATTCCATGGGCAAAAAGCAGGTTATCGACAGGGAAGTCATCAGATGAGGGGGCTGAGGATGCTGGGTATTGTTTCAAGGCAACATCATTTTGATGCCTGCAATTTACAGAAATGGAGGAGATGAGCAGAACAGTTAAATACAAACCTTTGCAAAATTTTACAACTTGCCAATAGGTCCTGCAGGATCAATGTCACATAGCTAGTTCATCGTTTTCTAAGCAAAATTTAATTAGAAATTAGTTGAGCTAATTGAAATTTTAAGTGGAGTTTTAAAACACTTACCAGAATTTCTTAAAGTGTGGACACTGGAGGGTCCTTGAGACCCTTGCAGTGATTGCATGATGTCAAAACTATTTCCATGTTACTACTAAACAGTCATTTGTCTTGGGATGCCTGGGTGGCTCAGCTGGTTAAGTGTCTGAGTCTTGATATCAGCTTAGGTCTGATCTCAGAGTCTTGAGTTCAAGCCCTATGTGGAGCCTACTTATAAAATAAATAAAAATTTTTAAAAATTAATTAATTAAAAAAAGGCATTTGGTTTTTCACTATCATTCTCTTAAAAGTGTATGGTGGAGTATTCCAGAGGCTACACATTACATGTGATATTGCAACAGAGTGATTACAGAAACCAGCAGGAGAATCCAGCTGTTTTCCATTAAGCTAATTGTTACAGATTCACAAAAATGTAAAAATAATACCACTCTTGCCACAAATTAGTTTTCTTATAGATATTATACATGTTTTTATAAAAATCTGGTATTTATATTACCATGTAATAGGTTTATTACTTCTTTTAAAAAATGGATTAATATTTTAAAATATCTTATTGCTTTAATATGGCAAATATTAATAAACATAATTCATATAAATGAAAGCTTTTGAGTGGTTAATACTTTAGTAGTTTTTAAGAGTATAAAGAGGTCCTAAGACTAAAATGTTTGAGAGCCTCTGGTTTATGTAAATGAATAAACTATACATCTTCTTAAGACATTCATCACTTTGTGACTTTTCATCGCTCACGTGTTCTTTGACCAAATTCTTGGTTAAGGGCTTCTGTTTGCTTTGTACAGCTCAAGTAATAAACAATGAGGCTATAGCTCTCAGAAAGCACGCAATCTGGTGTTAGAACTTTAGTTGCAGGGGCGCCTGGGTGGCACAGCGGTTAAGCGTCTGCCTTCGGCTCAGGGTGTGATCCCGGCGTCTCGGGATCGAGCCCCACATCAGGCTCCTCCTCTGGGAGCCTGCTTCTTCCTCTCCCACTCCCCTTGCTTGTGTTCCCTCTCTCGCTGGCTGTCTCTATCTCTGTCAAATAAATAAATAAATAATCTTTCAAAAAAAAAAAAAGGACTCTACTTGCAAAAAGATAATTCTAATGAAAATGATATGCTGCTCAGTTGCTGTGGTAACAGAGATGATTAATATGACAAGCTCAGCTTAGAGAGTCAGTCAGAGCTTGATGGACAATGCCTGGCTTAGAGTATTTAACCAACATTAAACCTCTGCTCCTTCCTTTCTTCCTCTCCTCCTCTCCTCCCCACTTCCCAACCACTTGGTGCTGGATCCCCTTAAAAAGACTACTGATACCTCATGTATGACTCCGTCCATTAGCCTTGGGTAAATACTTCCAGCATTTCTTCCTGAAAAGCAAACTTTAATGAAGGAAAGGCATAGGCAGGGGGACACTGGGGAGGGGCGAGAGGGTGAAGGCTTACACATCCTGCTATAGATAAAAGCAGCATCGTCTTAGTGGCCACTAAATTAATCCAAATGGCCATGTGCTTAAATCATACTGGAGAAGAAAGGGAGAGGAAAAAAGATTATAATGCTCTTAGGATTTGCAATGGTTGTCAGGCAGGTGGGCTGTGGGTTCTCCCTATAGCCACTGCCAGATCAATGAAATGCTTTATTTATGCTTGCTCTAAGCTATCACTTGACAGGGGTGATCGCTTGTTGTGTGCTTCAGAACAGAGGTAACATGAACACAATGTGAAACTCAATTAACCACATGTGTCAATCAGGAGAAACCCAATGGATTCCACTTTGTCAGCAGCCCCACTCTGTGTGTGTGTGTGGGGAGGGAGACAGAGCCCTTTCATTACTGGCACTTCCTGGAGGCTTCCTGTTACTAGGCATCGCCCAGATCAATTCTGTAGACCTGAACTAATGTTTCAGTACGGAATTCTAAAAGGTGAACCACAGGATTGCATTTATCTTCTCTGCTTGTTACATTGCTCAGGCCACAATTCAGTGCTGGTAGAGGTTCACAAAATAACTCCTCCTTTTCTCTTCTGCCTTAAACTCAGATCTCTCACCCTTCTGAGTGTAATAATGACATTGATTAGTTGAAGGGAGTGCTTTTTCATGGGCTTAGTTGAACTCCCAGCCCCCAGCTCCTATTCCCTTTTCCTCTGGCCAAGACTGGGACATTACTCCATTGGGTAGACTCAGCCTGGTGAAATAAAATATTTTTAACTTTTTTTTTTTTTTTTTTGCATTTCTTTAAACCCCTAGCTCCAAAGAGCTGGAAGGAAACCCTGGCTACTATCTTGGTCTCTGTGTTTGTTCCAAACAATTATTTTGTTAAATGAATGAATGAATCTTACCATGTTTTACAAAAACACAAGTAAAAAAATAAGGACTTTTAATCTCCAGGAACAAAACTTTCTTTATATTTAGAAAAAAAAATTCATTGGGTATTGTAATGCAGTATTTAACTCTTTTATATCATTTTTCCCACTTATAGGGATATATCTATATAGATATATAGATATAGATATATGTTCACTTTTCTAAGCTGATAACTTCCTCTTTTACCCTGATTTCCTGATTTACTTCTCAAAATAAGACTGAAGGGGTTGGCCTGCCTTTACATGTATATAAGTAAATTATAATTCAAGATTATAAGAATTAACATGCATTAATAAAAGGCAATACATTTTCTAATGATAAGGAGAAAGCACTTCTCTCACTAAATGTTAATAAAGCAGAAAACACCACAGCACGTAGCATCTGAGAAGTGCTTCCATGCAGAAGGCAGTCTGCACTAGTAAAGCCAAGAACAAAGGAGCTAAGACTGCTTCTGTTTGCATGCTGACTCCGCCATGTAAGAGGTGTGTGGACTCGGACAAGTTATTTAGATTCTCTGTGCCTCAATTTTATCTTTATAAAATGGAGATAATGGCATTACCTACCTTGGAGGTCGTGATCAGTGTATGACTGATTGCATTTAAAACACTTGGAACAGTGGGAGAACCATTCGAAGTGATAGATGTTTTCACTCTCCTTATTACTCTATCCTTTCTGTCATCCAAGGGCTGCTAGCCTCTGGTATCTTATTAACTCAAATTTTATTGCTCAACATTTTTCAACATATTGTCTCTTGATTGGGGTTTGAAGTGCTTGTCTTTGTAAACCTCATTCATTGGTCTCAGTTTAGTCTTTCTGGAGTATTCAGTACAAATATATAGCTTCTTGTACATAGTAGGCTTTCACCCACTTGACTCTAATGATCAAGTCACCACTTAGACTTCACTTGTCTGAGTGAATCACAGGCACATTTGACTTTGAGCTCAGGATCTGGAACCAGGTTTCCCAAGAGTATATCAGAGCTCAGCAACCTTTAGACATGGAATGTGGGCACTTGTTTTTTATTTAAGCTTGTCTATTCCTTGATTTCTTCATCCATAAAATGAGATAATATAACCAACCTCACAGTCTTTATCTTGACAATTCAATGTACTAACCCATGAAAAATGCATATCACACCCCTTGAGGAGGTAGAGTATAAATCCCCACCCCTTAAGTATAAACTGCACAAAATAACTTCTTTCCAAAGAGTGCAATATGAGAAGGGGGAAAAATAAGTAAATTAACAGTGGAGAAAATCTAACAAATACTCTCTCAGCCGTGTAATCAAGGTTAACATCAACAGCGATAACTAATGTTGATAGTGTTATCCTTGATATGATGTGATGAGTATGGCACTTTACTTCTGTGGTCTTTCTCCCCAAAACCCATAGCCCCAATCTATTTGTGAGAAAAACATCAGACAAATTCCAATAGAGGTTAATTCTACAAAATACCTGACCAGTACTCTTCAGAACCATCCAAGGCATCAAAATTAAGACAAGTCCAAAAAACTGACACAGAAGCTTAAGAAGACATGATGACTAAATGTAAAATGGTACATTAATGGGATCTTGGGACAAAAAAAAAATTAGTAGATAAAAACTAAAGAATTGCAAATGAAGTATGGACTTTAGTTAATAATAATATATTGGTATTGGTTCATTAAATGTGAGAAATGTATCATATTAATATATGATCTAAATGATAAAGGAAACTAGACGCAAGGTATAAGAAAATTCTTTGTGGGATACCTGGGTGCCTCGGTTGGTTCAGTGTCTGCCTTCAGCTTAGGTTGATCCCAGGGTCCTGGGATTGAGTCCTGCATTGGGCTCCTTGCTCAGCGAGGAGCCTGCTTTCCTCTCGGCCTGCTCTACCTGCCTCTCCCCTTGCTTGTGCTCTCTCTCTCTCTAACAAATTAATAAAATCTTTTAAAAAATGCTTTCTTTGTAACTTTTCTATAAATCTAACACTATTCTAAAATTAAAAGGTGGAAAAATGGTATGTTGCAACTGTGTCTGAACATAGTAAATACTCAATATTTGCTATTATTATTACATTTTTATTAGATCTGTTCTCATGTGACATGGATTCCACTTGAGATATAACAAGATTTGAGAAGCATGTGTATGTGGGCAGACAGAAGGGACATGTTTGTGAGAGGGAGGCTTATTCACAGTCATTGACCAAGATTTCAGGTGTTTGCATTGATACAAATCCCAAAGATAATTATTGAGTTGGTACTGTACTCCCCTGGCAAATGCTACTATTTAATAATTATTTTTTTCCAGAGAGGTCACTTGACTGTCCTTGAAGTATTCTGAATCAAAATCTGAAACTCTAAATTAACAGTAGGATGATAAAACTTTGTGTTAATGTATTAGTGTGAATTTTGGCTCAATGTTGTGTCTAAATTAAAGGAGTACAATTGACCTTAGGGGTATAGTTTGAAATGATTGGCATGTGCTTGCATATGGGCAGCTTGCCATCATTGAATACCTGGCTGCACTTAATAAGTGCCAGGTTTATATGCAGCTAGTTTCACAAAGTAGAGGTCTCTAGGGCTGTCCTGCAAAAGCAGCTTGTGGTAAGAAGACATTCACGCCACCTGATGTTATTGCCTTCGCATCTTCTGAAGCTCCCATAAATTTTTTGTACCTCCTAGGAGCTGACAATACAGATCTAGGTCTTCACAGCCCACATATGTATACAAATTCCTACATCTTTTTCTCTGCCATGTGAATACTGATCCCTAGCCTGGAATGATGGGAAGTACATCCCTGTGCTTTCACTTTTGGAACTATTTTGTTTTCAATCAATAAAAGCAAACATTATAGAGGCAAAATTGTTTCTTGAAAATACCTGCAAATTTGGTGACTTCTGTCTAGTTATTCTCAGGACTTGTGTTCTTTTCTTTGATTTTTTATTTTCTCTATTGAAATTTGGTAATGTTACCACATCACAAAACAAAGAAAACTATGATATCTTTTCCATATTATATAAATGGATCCATGTCCTTTTGACAGTTTTCTGATGGATGCTGACAGTGTATTTCCCATCTGAGGATGTGAGGATGCATAAATCTCCATCAACCCCACTTTACAGTGGTGCTTATGGTTTCTCACTAGGCTGATTGCTCATCTTAAGGTGTATTCTAGTATTTTAAATAAGGTACAGGAACCAGAACATGGCCATCTAGGGGCAGTGGCCCAGATTATAGGGTGAGCAATTACCTTAATTCACTTAATTCCTCACTTACATTAATGTATAACCAAGTATACATTGTGTCTTTTTTTCCCAATAAAATATCCCCAGCTTATGTCTCACATATTCCATAATAACCACTGACAAGTCCAGCCACACCTGTGTTTGTGAAATCAAGCTATATATCATGGATGATAAAATACCTGACAGAATTTCCCCAAGGGTTCTGAATCTATGGCAATTGGCACAGAAGAAGTACTTAATGTTATAAACACTCATATTCATTTTTCCTAAAGACTGTTTAAGTAACGTTATGATGGCTCCAGTAAAAAAGCAAAATAGTGAATAATTGTGAGTTGAGAAACGGTATATTCCCATTAACCTTCCCAGATTTGTGACTGAAAATAGAATTATACATTTTCAGAGCATTTTATCGGCATCTGATCTGTGAGGTTACCTTTTTGCACTTTTAATTTATAGTAAATGAAGAATTGTGTCGTCCTTACTGCAGCATAAAGCCCCTTGATATTCTCCCATTCTTCCCTATCTTTCTCACATCTGTTTACTCGGCACATATTTCCTATGTGTTGGGGATACAAAAATGGAGATGATGTGGTTGCTACCCTTAAGGAGTACATATTTTCAAGCAGACTACATTTTGAACATGCTGTTGAAATGCAAAATTGCTGGTTCTTGAATAGCTCCTTGAAGACAGTGGCATCAAATCTGTGACTGAAAGGACCAGAAGGAGGTGCCAGACTGTGGAAAGTATGAAGGGTAGAAAGGATCTCAGGGAGAGGCAAGAGCAGCCACTCATTGCCTTTGTGGAGAAGATAGTATATGTTTGAGGAATGAAATTTTGGATTAAGGCTAAGAACAGTAGAGAGAGTGTCTGTCCTTCTGTACAAGACTGAACTGCAGGAGAGGGCTGGAAAAGGCTAGGGGGATGATGTTTAATGGCAAGTAATGGCATTGCAGGGAAGCACCAACTCTACATGACAAACTGCCCACTGGAAACTCAAGGTTATCTTTAAAAAGAATCATGACTGTTCTCACCCAAATGTAACACTTTTATTGGCTCCAGGAGGAAACTTTTGCTCAAAAACATTTCCTCTGAAATTCCAACATTAGAGATTTATGCCCATGTCTTAAGAAGCTCGATTTTTTAAATGTCAGTCCTACTTGAGGTTAAGCAGAGCTATAATTCACCCATGGTTTGGTGTGGAGTCCCATGATACGGATGCTTTTTTTCTCTTTATGGCTTAATCATACCAATTATGACTGGAAAATGGGAACTTCCATGGGAGGGTAAATGGAAAGGTCACCCTTCCTCTTTGAATTATCAGAGAAGGGATCTGTGCAAAGAGCAGGCCACTTCAAGAGGTTGCAGAAGGACACCTGGCGAAGAGAGGGAGCTGTGTGGAATAATACATATGAACTCCATCCTTTCACAGGATCTCTAGCAAAGTACCAATAATTCAGTTTCCTTTTGTTTTCAAACCACATTATTCTTTCAATGTTTTTTTTTAAGATAAATGACTTCCTTTTAATTGGCAAACCAATATTGTGCTTAGTATAGTCTTTTTTTCCCTGTAAAAGTGACCTACCTACCCATAAGAAAGACACCAACTGCTGCTAATTTGTATATTTGTAGCAAGTTATTGGCAGCATATCATATTGTCTAGAAAAGAATGCAAGAGAAAAAAAAACACACTTTATTTCCAGTTTTCTTGCTCATTCACAAGAGTTACAAGTAACTTTTTATTTCACAAGGAGTTACAAGTAACTATTTATGAGGCTAGAGGGACAAGAGAGTGAAAATGTGATAAATTAATAATCCTAATGGAAGGAAGAATGGTTTGCAATTTAGAGAAACCTGAGTTTGAATCTCAGTTCTTCAAAGTAATATTTAGTAAACTCTCTGAACCTCATTTCTCACATTAGTTAAATTTGAATAATACCTATTTTATAGGGCTGTAGGAAGGAATAAATAATGTAAAATAAAGTGTCTATCACAATAGCCTATACACATTAGGTGATCCACTAAATTATAACCAATGTAATTATAATAATGCAACAGTGATGTGATTCAAAATACTGTTCACCACTGACCACTTACCAAAGTGGAAAGACAGAAGAACAACAGATCTGTGAAAGAGAGGATGTAAAAATACTAGTGTATCCTTATAGAGAGCTTCCTGTGGTCAAAAAGTGACTTTACTGTATATTAATTAAGACTTCCCGTGTATAAATTAATTGAATTCTCAGAATAACCCAATGAAATAGTTAGACTATAATCTCTCACCTTCTATAAATAAGGAAACTGAGGCATAAATAAGTTAATTTTATCAAGGTTAAAGAAAGAAAGAAGAGCAAAAGGCACTAAGTAGCAGAGCTAGTATTTGAGCCAAAGCAATCTGGCTCAATGCAGAACTCTTAAGATATTGTGCAATAATGCCTTTGTCGTGTATTAAAGTCCCTACTCCTACACCAAAATTATCTTTATTCTGCATTATATTAACATTAAAATCTAATGGCTTCATATTGTGATTTGTTACTTTGTACATACCCTTGTGGAAGGTATCAAAAGTTAATTTAATTAATTAGCAAAGATACCTGGAATTATGGCACATTTTTATTTAGAATACGCATAACTCAAAACACAGAGATGATTGATGACTGTTTGTTAACCCAATATATATCACAAACATATTGAGGAGATCTTTAATGGATCTCTTTCTTTTATGTGTGCAATCTTCCTTGTGACAATTAATTATTATTAATTCAGCATATATAACAAGAGCAATGAGTTGTCTTTGTCCTCAGGCAGATGAGAAACTTCATATCTAAATGAGTATTTTCCCCTTTCCTCAAAGTAGTCACTTTTAGAAGCCAGATGTTTATTTCCATGAGGGTAATTGTCTTTATTGTTTCTTATTTTATTTTTTAAGAAGCCTACGAGCCTGAGATATATTTATTAGTTTTAGTATTCTCAATGGTAGCAACATTTCCTTTCTATATTTAGAGATAGATGATAGATAGATAGATGATTGGTAGATAGATAGATAGATAGATAGATAGATAGATAGATATAGATAGATGGATGATAGATAGATAGATAGATAGATAGATAGATAGATAGATAGATAGATAGATGATAGATGGTAGATAGATGATAGACAGATGATAGAATTGGAGGAAGTCATCAAGAAGATGTAACTGTTGGTTGACCTGCAAGCTGGATCTAGGCAATTAGAGGCTCTTCATCCTCTCTCTGCCCATGGAATTTACATGATGTTCCACTGTTCCCATGGCCAGAGTGTTACCAAGGATGCAGCCTTAGGAGAGCAATGTGTTATAGAAACCATCTGGACTGAATACATGACCAAGTACCATTAAGGTGTCTATGTAAACTTTTAAGATTCTGGTGGGCAGTACAGAAATCTACTCATCCTTGTGACCTCCCAAGACAAGCATCATATAGAGGTTCCCTTGCTTATTAAACTTGCTACCTCCCAATCTAGAGTGGCCTGCCTCTTCAGTGTCTCCTAGTCCTCAGTGTGTGGGGGCCAGTTTGCAAACCAACAGATAGGTAGATAGGTATGTGTATATATACCATTACTTATTATATTTAATTGTGATTATCTAGAGTTATATATACTATATATAATTACTTATATACACATATGTCTATATCTATATGTCTATAAACCTTTATCTCTCCATCTATCCCTCTAGCCATTTTTTTTTCATCCTACATTATTTACAACTTTTACATTGCTCAAGTCTTTCTTGTCAGAAAAAGGATTGGGTGGGGCGCCTGGGTGGCAGAGCGGTTGGGCGCCTGCCTTCGGCGCGGGGCGTGATCCCGGCGTTGTGGGATCGAGCCCCACATCAGGCTCCTCCGCTGTGAGCCTGCTTCTTCCTTTCCCACTCCCCCTGCTTGTGTTCCCTCTCTCGCTGGCTGTCTCTGTCTCTGTCGAATAAATAAATAAAATCTTTAAAAAAAAAAAAAGAAAAAAAAAAAGGATTAGTGAGACACGGACAAAACTTCTGTAGTCCTTGTGAAGAGTAGGTAGATAATCCACGTTTTTAATCATAGTAAAGCACCATGTGATGTATTGATATGCTGTTTCCCTCATATTAGATTCCCTAGTGTTTTATATGGATGTTCTTCCTCCTCTTTCTCCTCCTGCTCCTCCTCTTTCTCTTAGTATTTATTCTTCTTTATTGCACTGGATAAGATTTGCCATATAATGCTCAATAAAGTATTTTAACACATTCCTACCTTGTTTCAAATCTCAGGGGTAAAGGGTTCAGTCTCTCACCATAAACTATGATATTAACTGCAAGATGTTTGTAGGTGCCCTTTATCAGATTAAAGCAATTTTCGGGGCGCCTGGGTGGCACAGCGGTTAAGCGTCTGCCTTCGGCTCAGGGCGTGATCCCGGCGTCATGGGATCGAGCCCCACATCAGGCTCCTCTGCTATGAGCCTGCTTCTTCCTCTCCCATTCCCCCTGCTTGTGTTCCCTCTCTCGCTGGCTGTCTCTATCTCTGTTGAATAAATAAATAAAATCTTTAAAAAAAAAAAATAAAATAAAGCAATTTTCTATATTTCTGCTATACTGAAATTTTTTTTATTACAAATAGATATTGAATTTTGGCAAGTACTTTTTTTTTTTAAGATTTTTTTTTTAAAGATTTTATTTATTTATTTGACAGAGATAGAGACAGCCAGCGAGAGAGGGAACACAAGCAGGGGGGAGTGGGAGAGGAAGAAGCAGGCTCATAGCAGAGGAGCCTGATGTGGGGCTCGATCCCATAACGCCGAGATCACGCCCTGAGCCGAAGGCAGACGTTTAACCGCTGTGCCACCCAGGCGCCCCTTGGCAAGTATTTTTATATATCTATTGAGAGGATCACGTATTTTTTCTCCTTTATTTAATCATGCGCACACAAATTACACTAATGACTAGTGAATTTCTGAGAAAATTCCACTTGATTCTAAGGCATTGTATTTTATATTGTTGAATTCAATTTACTATCATCGTATTAAACAACTTTATATCTGTATTTATGATAGATTTGGGCCCTTCCTGGTATGTAAAGAGCTTATTATATTCAGTCAAAGTTTCCAGGGGTCTCCTCTGAAGATTGCTGGAGTCCTTTTTCTATGCAGCTCTCTTCTCTCTGATATCCTGTAAGGCTCATTCCTTTTTCTTCTGTATCCCTAAATCCAAATCTCAGTTTCCTCTGCCAGGCAAGACCCTGCTTTCTTTTTGGGCTCCATTGTCTCTGTTTAGAAAGTGAATCCCAGACAGAATCCCAGGGTGAATATGGAACTCATCTTATGTGTTTCTCTTCTTTTAAGACAACCCTGCACATTGTAAATGGTTGCTGCATATATTTGTCCAGCTCTATAACAGCTTGCAGTGGGAGGTTAATTTGGGTAACCATTACTAAATCTCGGCCAAGCTAGCAATCTCTCATAAACATTTAAGAGGTGATAGGAAAATCCCTCCATTCCAAAAAGAGAGTTCATTTTAAAAGCATCTTTTGAAATCCCTAGATTATGTCTTTATTTGTTTCCACTGAGTTAAAATATTAGAAGATATTTCCTTGGTTTGTATGTGCTTGTAATTTTATGCACACCCACATGCCATATCTCTACAAAACCCTAGTTTCTGTTTGTTTGTATTATTCTCAGTGCATGATAAAGATAAAAAAGTAGTGGATTTTTATGAGTAGAGAAGATAATTTCATGCTTTTATTGCTTACAAAAGAATTCCGCTGTACTAGTATGACATAGAGAGTCAACTGGGAAAGACTTATATTCATATTCACTGGAAATTCATATTAATCTTACTCTCCAAACATTTATTTTTGAACACTATATATTGCTTCAGTGCCAAAACATGTATGTAAAAATTAGAGTTACTAAGACTTGCTTTCCCTTCTCTATAGTATATACATGGTAAGTTGAAATGCTGGCAGTAGCAAAGCAGAGAACTGCTAATGCAGTTAAAGCTAGAACAAAGGAGCTAACAAAAGAAGGAGCATAGGTCGTATCTGAAGAGCAAGTTATTTCACAAGCGGTCATATTTAATTTTTTGTTTTCTTATTCTCATCTTGCATTAGAGGCGAACACCAGAATTGAATCATGGATGATTTTTTTGTTGTTGTAAATTATTCTGGTGTTGAAATCCTAGCTATACAGACATGTATGTCCCAAAGGTGCTATATTATTACTGTGAAGTTAACTTAAAATATAGTAGCTCTATCAAAATACTAACTGAGAAAAATATGAGGCATCCTTATTATAAACACAATACTTACGTAGTTGAACCCTGTGTATTACTTAACCTTTGCTGTTTAGGAAGATATTTTATTCAGAATGCCAGTGTAATTTATAAGGATATGCTTGCAAAAACAGATGCTAATGTAAAATATTTAGGACATTAAAATTAAGTATTTCATGCCCCGACATAGGAATAGGCACTTGTATGTCAATATTTACATTATTTGTAGTTAGATGTATGTTTTCCCATATGTTCAAAAAGAAAAAATAGCAGGCATCAATTTCTCCCTTCACAGGTTTATAACACAGCAGGTTGCTGCTTAAATAAAATATGATGAAAGTGGTCTTTCTAAAAGTCTTTTTAGTTTAATTTTAGTGAAAACACCACACGTGTGAGTTATAATTTAGAAAATACAAAAAGTAGAAAGAAAAGTATCAATACTGCTCATAGAACCCACACTATCACTCATACTTTCTCTTTGTTTGAAAACTGAAATTGAAAATTAGACCAGACCAGTAAAACTGACTTTCAGTGACTGGTCACTGACTTCTGATAGCTCTTTAAAAACAACTATTAATAAAGTTTAATTTTTTCTGATTTCCAGTTTTGTGTGTTTGTAGATGAGTGTGTATATGTATGTAAATTTACATGGTCATTATCCTATTATTTGTTGGGGTCTCTGAGGGGTCTGAGAGGACTGAAATAAATAGCATTCTTTTTTTAAACCCAAATATATATGCATTGGGAAATAAAATGAAGAAGTATTTAATGCTGACCAAATTTCAGTGTTATTTCTGATAAAAGCCAAGGTGGTAGACACAGCTTAGTATGAGAACAAAATGTGCACAGCATATAAAGACCAATATAGGCAGGCATACACTGGATTAGGCAGGCATGACTACAGGTGAAGCTCGCCTGGGTTAGACTTAACACGTGGAGGAACAAAGAACTCCTGATCTTAACAGGTAGCTTAAAAGAAATAAGGGAGTTGCTGTGTCAAACTTTGTTTTTCTAGATCTAGTCTTCCCCATATTAACAATAAGATAAGTGACTGTACCTTCCCTGAGCCAGCATAAATAGGGGAAGAAAGACAGGGATGTTACACTATTGAGCTTTGTTGGTATGGACAGAACTATTAAGAATGGAGAATAGATATTCTCCCACAACACTCTACATATTTATGTGTATATTTGCTTGTCTTTTGCATTTTCATTTGAATGGAGACCTTAAAGAGAAGGTGTGGAATAGCTTTGGATGTAATAGAGAACTAGCCTGGCAGTGATGTTCATCAGTAAGAGAATCTTCAATTTGTTCCATCGTAAGTGGCGGTATGGTGGAATGAAGGACAGGCTAAGGTTTGCATGTAACTGCTAAGGTTTCCTGTAACTTACTAGTTGTTGGGACACGGGCAAGTTCCCCAAACTTGTTGAGTGTGTCCTACAATTATGACATAATAATAATAATACCAAACTCATCGAGTTGAAAGAAAGATAAGATAGAATAAAGCACATGAAACATAGTAGATACTTAATAAGATTTTTAGTTCCTTAATATTGTAAACAAATTCTGTTTTTTAAGTTTAGTTCAAGTTATTATGGACTCCTTGAGGCAGTAATGCAAATTTCAAAATACTTAGCAAAATAGTCATATCATAAGCAGTGGCAGTAAGATAAGCAGGTTGTTTTCTAACTATATAGATATTATGGTGTGAGAGAATTACATGATCAATCAGGTAAATACAAATATTTATAGTATTTGTTTAAATTTTTTAAACAAAGTAGGTAAGCTATTATTTTATTAATCTGATTAAATTTAATTGGTAGTTTTAATGTTTTAATGGAATATCTTTTGTGACTATGGAGCTAAAATCTTTTAGAGCAGTTGACCAATATCCATTTTTGATGTGTAGCCTCAGAATTAACTCTGGAGAAAGTGTTGTAGGTTTCATCCTTAACTTATGGAATGGGTCTTGATCTAATATTTCTCAGTGACAAAAAATGTAACTCCCCCTGGTGTTTTGGACTCCTGGATATATGTGTTGATGAAAGCATGCAAGTAGCAGGCATGTGAGAACATCTATTCAAATGCAGTTAATTACAGCAGCACTTCGCTCTTGTTCGGGGGAGTGAAATATTGCCAATTACTAAGCATACAAGTTGACATAAATATGACTCATTATAGAAAGTTGGGGAATTTGGAAAGGTGTATGTTTATTTCATATTTTTCTGAACACCCAGGGAAATGTTAATAGGCCAAATCATTTCCTAGTGTAGTGTTAATATATTAAACAAGACTTCTTTGATTTTCATTCATTCATTGAATATTTTGTTCAAAAAATATACATTGATCACCTATTAAGTATCACACCATTCAACACTGACTGTTCTTTAGGTGGTAGAAGCACAAAGATGATTATCTTACTCTCCTTGACTACAAAACCTCAATCTTCTGGGTTTTCTATAAGGAATTTCTCCTTTTTTGGAGAGAGAGGAACTCATATATTTATTTGATTTTATTTTATGAATCATACCTGATATCATTTAATATCTCTTGACACATTTCCATTCAGACGATGCATTTACTCTAAGCAACACAAACCTGCATTTGCATCTTTGACAGCAAAGGAGAGACTGACTAATGGAATTGATGCTTGGTTTGAATAATGTAGGATGTTGTGACAATGACAGTAGCAACGAATCTTAAATAATAGGCCCTACCTGATGCAATTTAAAAATATGCACAGTATTGTCTTAGCTGCAAATATGTTAGATTTCATTGCTGCTTCTGCAATCCAGCTGAGTGTAATCCATCTCAATGACAGTTGACAAGAGAAACTAATTTCTCTTAAAAGCACTTCCCAATTACTCTCTATTTTTTTTCTAAACATTAAGCAGTCTGAGGTGTTTGAGCACAAACTCTTTCCTATGTCTTTTCTCTATGTAGAGAGAGGAAATTGAGGATTATGGCCAAGTATTAGGTGCTACTTGCTTCTCTGGCTTGCAAACAATGACTTCCTATAGTAAATGGCCTGTGGACACGTGATTATATCAAACTTTTGGGTAGATGTGATATACATTGCTAATGAGAATGATTTAGAGGAAACAGATTTATATATCAACTTCCTTTTCACTTAAAAACAAATATATCTTGGAAGGACAAGAGGAGGAAAGAGAGAGAGGGAAAAAAGGGAAGGAGGGAGAAAAGAAACAAAACATTTCTTCTTTTCTACCCTGAAAGCAAAATCTCAGAACAAAGTAAGGAAAATCTTCCTTACTCATGTATATATTCACAAAAGCTGTCGAAAATTTTAAACAAATAAAACAGCTAAGTTTAATAGCATACAATATTAGAAAGGTCTGAAATATGAGTATGTGTACCCTTTCCTCAAATGATAATTGTGTAATGAGAGTTACCCATGAGGATAAAATATGTTTCATTTCAAGTGTCATTGCTTGAAATTTAAATATTGAGAGAATGAGTATTCCCAGAAAATTAGTAGTCTTAAATATTACTCAACAGACTGCATATATCATTTCAATACCATTTCATTTTCTATCTTCATCCCAATTTGTATCAATCTTTCCTTGACAAAGTTATAATTAATTTTGTAACTTACATGTACAAGTTGGGTGAACTTTTCCTTCACTCATAATGATTTAGCATTAGGGATGAGACTGATGGTGTTTTAATGAAGAAAAGAGAATAATAAAAGACTTTAAAAGAAAATGACTTGTTTTGGTAATGAGACATGATATTATTTTGATGAAGATTAAGAGAGTTGGAGTCCATGTAAGGAAAAAAAAAATTCTCAGTGCATTTAATAGAGCAGACAACCATAACAAAAGATGAATAAAAGAAATTGTGCTACTATAATAGCTTATACAAATGAATAAGAGAGTTTTTCATAGCACAATTCTAAAACTATAAAGAACATCACACTATCTTTGAAACAGAATACAGAGAAAAATATTAAAACAGGTGAGGTATATTCCAAAGGAGATGATAAAAAACAATGAAAAGGTTTAGAATAGTTGATGAAATATGGGACCTTTGATGAAATAGGATCTTTGATCCCCTCCCTCATAACAAGGATGTAGCTGATGGGGGGGGGAGGACTTTGAACTTGAGAGAGGACTTTAAATGATTTATTTGGAATGAGCCAAGCTGGAAATCTCTCTCCCTATCCTGCTCCACCAATGAGGAGGGGGAGGTTGATTGCTACCTCCAAATTCCAAAACAAGGTAGAAGGACTTCTAGGAAATTATTCAAAAACTATATGTAGAAAGATCTGTTGGTGAATCAGGAGTCTTCTCCATTCAAAAAGGAGTGTGGCACTGGAGGTAATCCCTCTTTAACTAAATTAAGAGACTTCCAGGAGAGGATTTATAGCTTAATGTGCATTCCTGAAGTTTGAGGAACACAAAGACTGGAGGATCTAAGGGCAAGAGATTCCTAAATAGCTGCTTTGCAAGCCCAGTGAAGGAGAGATTGTTGAGCTGGTTATAGCATGTTCTCCAACGTTAGTACAAAAGTGGACCAACTGAGGGCCAATGATGAGAGAGAAAACTTCCATGAGTCATTTTAGGTCTTGTCCAAAAGCCATTGTAGAAGGACAAGTATGCTTTTGCCAGGAAAACACAGAGGTGACATAGATTCCTAGTGATGAAAACAGAGAACCAGCAGAAGTTGAGGTGCACTTAGTCCTGGTGACTGCAGGTGAGTGATTCCTCAAAAGGATGGGGACATACTCTGAAAAGACAAGAAAAATGAGTCAGCTTTGAGTATCTGCCACATCAGTCCAGAAATAACCAGTCAATCCCCACTCCAGTGTCCACAGAGAAGTTTCCTTTATCCCTTACTTCTGCTTTTGTCATTGATCCAGATGTTGATGGCAAGGAATAGGAAAGCTATGGAGGGAAAAGAGAAAGACAGGTAAGTAAACTTGGATGAAGGGATGAAAAAAAAAGTAAGCTCAGTTGCCTTCTGCCAAATCTCAAGATTCCTTCCAGATTCAGGTTGAGAAAGTAAAAAAGCCTCACTTGATTTTAAATCAAATTTGGAGCTTAATTATTTCCTGAGAATAGATATTTTTATTACTTGATTGAGACTGTGCTTTAAGACTTAGCGTAACCAGCCACTGGTTTTGGGGGGGCTTCCTGTTTTTATCCAAGGGCAAGGAAAGAATTTGCCCCATGCCAGCATTTAAAATGGGAGAAAACATTACAGAGGTTCCTCAAAAAATTAAAAATAGAACTACCATATGATTCAGCAACTTTGCTTCTGTGTATTTATTCAAAGAAAATGATGATCTTAACTCAAAAAGATATATGTGTCCCCATGTTCATTGAAACATTATTGACAACAGCCAAGATATGGAAATAACCTAAGTGATGGATGAATGGATAAAGAAATTGTGGTATATGTATATATACACACACAGTGGAATATTATTCAGCCATAAAAGTATGAAATCCTGCCATTTGCGACAACATAGATGGACCTTGAGGGCATTACGCTAAGTGAAATAAGCCAGAGAAAGACAAATATTGTATGGTCTGTCTTATATACGGAATCTAAGAAAAGCAAACAAAAAAAAGCTCATAGATATAGAGAACAGATTTGTGGTTGCCAAAGGTGGGGGGTAGAGTATGGGAGAACTAAAACTTTTTTGTTGTTGTTTTTGTTTTAAGATTTATTTATTTGAGAAAGAGAGAGTGAGAGAGTGGGAACACACATGTGTGCATGAGTTAGGGAAGGGGCAGAGGGAGAGAAACTTCAAGCAGACTCCCTGCTGAGCATGGAGCCAGATGTGGGGCTCATTCCCATGACCCTGAGATCATGACCTGAGCTGAAATTAAGAGTCAGACGCCTGACTGAGCCACCCTAGCACCCCTGTTTTTGCTTTTGATTTAGTTTAAATAAATTGATTTATTTTAAAGTGTGGCATATCCACATTGAATAAGATTTGTTAGAGCATAAATAATTTTTTTAAAGCATCAGAATCTTGGTTTCAGC
Source organism: Ailuropoda melanoleuca (assembly GCF_002007445.2). NCBI lineage: Eukaryota > Metazoa > Chordata > Mammalia > Carnivora > Ursidae > Ailuropoda > Ailuropoda melanoleuca. Next base: position 22,483,307 of record NC_048231.1, on the reverse strand, counting down.
TCAGGTGGGAGATTAAGGCCCAAGTAGGGCTCTGAGCTCAGGGCAGAATCTGCTTGAGATTCTCTCTCCCTCTTCCACTGTCCCTGCCCCACTTCTCTCTCTCCACCTCTAAAATAAATTAATTAATTTAGAAAAAACACTAAAAATCTTCCTTGGTTTCATCCACCAGAAATAATTACTGTAATCATGTCAGTATATTTCCTTCCAGTCTGTTTTCTCTATTGAAATTTTATGTATTTTATATTATAAATTGCATGTATATAATAATGTATCATAAAGCAGCATGTTTACTATAAACAATTCACATACACAAATGATCAAAGGAAAAACTAACATTTCCTATAATCCCTGCAATAGTTACAAAGGTAACTATAGCAAAAAGTTAATATTATCTATTATATATACATTATATATACTTACATGTTATATAATACACATAATCTTGATATATATTATCTAATACATATGTTACATATTATCTGTATACCCACTAACTTGATATTTTTACCAAATGGCTTATACCATACATTCTTTTCTATAATTTGCTTTTTTTTACATAACAATATATCTAGACATCTTTCAAAGTCCAAATATGTTTATATACTCCATTCTAAAAATGGCATATAGTATTCTATTGCATAAACATATTGTACTTTATCTTAATCCTTACTAATGAAGATTTGTGTTTCTAATATTTTGAAAAGAAAAAAAAATGGGAGATTAAAAAAATTGCTTGATCATTGCATCCCATATGTTGAGGAGCTTTTTAATTAGCAATGATTTAGTTTCTGAAATAGGGAAATTCTTTCGTAGTTATCCCAAAAACCCAACTCTGTGACTTCTGCTGAAAGCACACTGATTTTATTCAAATATATGATTGTGTGTTTTTGTCCTGACACTTAACAATTTCTATTTTGCTACTACATCCTATCTTCTTGATCAGTAGTGGAAATATTGTTCTCCTTCCAAACATACCCAAGAATCCTGTCCTCTCTGGGGGTAGCCTAATAAATAATATATAAGCAAAACCAAACACATCAAATATACAACCTAACAATAATGGCAAATCCAAGTTAACCGAAGAAATACTAGGTAAAATTTACATATTACAGTCAGTAAGATCAGGCAGTATGCATATTGACTGTTACCTAGTAGTTTGTGACATCACTAAATGATTTCTAATTATTTTTGGAAGACAAAGTTCTGATAAGCTCTCTAGAAACCTAATCAGACTAAGTAGAGCAATGGGCTTTTCTAAACAAGCAATGTATTTAACAGGCTAACGTAACCAACAGTAAAAGCTCAGGAAGAAACACATCCCCAATTTTAGATTCCTAGTATTTGCAATTGGTTCCTCTCACTGATAGAGGGACAGAATTTTTTCTAAAGCATTAAAATGTTTATTTGCAAAATACACAATTGCTGCAAATCACTGTGAGTCCTCTGGGAATATATTTTAGTTCAAGTGCATTAAGTATCTAGAAGCTATTCTGTTCTAAATTTGTTATGGAACAAGACCTTCTGGTAAAAATGAAATAAACATGTGGATTGCTAAGTATTTCCATGCACTTTTCAGGTAAAGGTACAAAACAAATGATATATTATTTGTCTGCCCTTTAAATGAAGAGAGACTTGGCCATGAAGGTGGCTCCCACTAAATGGCATAAATTTCCCGATGTGCTTGCTGCGTAAGAGAATGGTGACCAGGTAAGTGCCGCTAGATTTTAAAGGAGCTTTAAAATAAAGTGTCTGCATGTGGAAGATTTGCTTATTTATTGATTTAATTCCCGAGGTTGTTGATTTAATTCCTCGGCTTTCTTCTTACTTTGAATTCTGAATTAAAACAGATGTACCCTCTCCTCCTCATTCTAAACCAAAACTGGCAAAAAATACCAAGATGGCTTTAGTTTGCCTATAATCCCTTGGAGCACTGGAATTGGGGGATCTATTTGGCTGCCGTTTAATCATGTAGCACATACAACCCCACCAAGGGAAATGAGAACCAATCAGGGACCTACTTAACACATCCCCACTGCCAGAGACCATATATAATGCACCTAATAAAATAAGGAAAGCAGTTAATAATAGAGAAAGGGCCTGTACAAATATATGCAAAGGGAAAAGAGGAAAGTGACGGAAACAGAAATTAATGAATGGGGAGTCTATCTAAAATTTAATTTAATTTTATTCAATTCAGCTTCCTTGGTTGTGGCATTGTATAGTACGGGAGTACTTTCTGCAGAAATGTATGGTCTCCTCACCGAGGCTAATTTGTCCCATTTCTCTCTGTAAATCAATTCTGTTATTTGTTTTTGCCAGTCCCTGCAATTTGCCAGGATTAGATCTTTTTAGAATTTAGCTCTTACACTTTTGTTTTTGAAGCATATCTGCGAGGGGTTTTGTTTATTAAATGGCACGCAAGAATGGGAGGCCTAGGCAGAAAGACAGGGCACAGCCTCAAGAGCGTTTGGCAGCAGAGAAGGTGGGGAAGGCCCCAGCGGGTGGGCAAGCAGTGTTGCCATATGCTCTGTGGGTGAAATGAAGATTTCAGTCAAGGAGGCTGGAAAAGCAGAACAGTACTTCCATCCCTAGGAATTCTGGTGTTTCAGTGTAAACCAATGAGTCAAATGAAATTGGAGTATGAGACAAAGAAGCAAACAGAGCAAGAACTCATCAAAGAACTGGTGCCTGGGCAGAGCATGGAGGTCACACCAGGGCCAGGCCATCTCGTTCGTGAGACTATTAGCCAGAGTTTGAAACAGGCCAGGACCCATGAGCACTGTGGTGAAATTCAGAAGATGTTACTAACAGAAATGGGGCAGCAGTTGGGGCACAGATTAAGTCGAATGTTTTTCATCTTTTTCTTTTTCTTTTTTCTTTTCTTTTCTTTTCTTTTCTTTTCTTTTTTCTTTCTTTTTTTTTTTTTTTAACTTTCATCCAGTGAGTGTCACCTGGGACTATTTTGCCTGCCAGGTGACATTTGGCAATATCTGGAGCTATTTTTGGCCATCACTTGGGGAAGGTCGCTCCTGGCATTTGCATGGGAAAGGCCAGTGATGCTCCTCAAATCTTACAGTGTAGGGGACAGTCCCCCACAACAAAGAATTACCCAGCTCAAAATGGGAGTAGTGCTGGAATTAAGAATCCCAGCATTTTATCTAATCTTGACTAATTCTTAAAATGAAGTTCATTGCTGCCATTGAACTACGTTCTTGTTTTTTCTCTTTCCTCTGCTATATGCCATCTTTACAAACCTAATAGGAAGGAGAAAATGATGAATGCATAGGGAAAATAAGGTTAAGGAGCATAGAAAAAAATTAAAAAAATAAAAACTGATTTCATCTTCTCTTCATTTTGCTTTATCCAAAGATCTTACTCAATTGAAAAGAGAGATGGTACGGGGGCATTAAATTAAAAAAAAAAAAAAAAGAAAAAGTAGCTAGAATTAAGTTTAGAAAAATACCACATTAGAAACATTTTCTTCAAATAAGAATCTGAAAAAATTACCAAGTTCAGAGAATCAGTAAGATTCTGCCCTAGAAGGTAAAACCGGCTTCAAATCCTAGGCCTACCAACTAATTATCATGTGCCCTCTTTACAAATCTAAATTATCTCAGATGTTGAAAGAGATTGCAGACAGTCGTCTCAGGGTTTGGGGGGATGATTTACAATATTACATGCAGTGTTCTAACAAACCTTACACCTGACCCAGAGCAGGCCCTAAGAACTGCAAAAACTTTCAGCACAAAATGATTCCATCTCAACTTCTGAACCAAGAGACTTAACCAAACTTCTAGCATGGCTTCTAGAAGTATAAGGCCATGTTCCTAGAATGACCCCAGACCTCCCTTAAAATGCCTACCTGAGAAAGTTCAACACATCCAGGTGGATTTGCTGTTTGTTCCAGCTAAAACCTGGTAATAGGTGTATTGCTCCTGAACCCCCTTTTAGAGAACACTTGCACTGATAAATCCCTTCTCTGCCCCTTTGAACTGTAAATCTCCTACCACACAGTCCTGCCTTTCCAAAGACCTAGAGGTAGTCTCTTTCAAATGTAAATATTCAGGAGATAGCTCTGATGCAGGGAGAGTAAGAGTCTAACTTGAGTGGGCACCTTCTTCTAATTTACACAACTACCTTCATCACAAAGACAGAAATGTATTTCTCCTTTGGATAAGCACCAATTAGCAAACCCAGATGACTGACTGACTCACATGGACCCAATCCCCCTCAACGTTCTTGTGCCTTTCTTTTAGCACACCCCAGCATCTAAAAAGTCTTGTGCCCTTTGTTTTGGCCAAGCTGAGCTCAGGTAACTCTGGGCTCCCTTCTCAACTGCAGTAGTTACCACCGAACAAAACCTGCCTTTACCACCTTTTACCCTTGTCCAGCTTTCTCTTGGACAGCCCTTACAAGCAACAACAGCAAAGTTAATAGTAGTTGTCTGAATGTGGTGGTTTCCTAAAAATCCCATTGAAGAATAACGAAAAGGATAATGAGATATCCATGAATGGGATTTTTCTTACAGAATATTGTTCTTACTGTTCCTCTTAGAACAAAGAGAGAGAGAAGGGATGCGTGGGTGGTTCAGTTGGTTAAGTATCTGCCTTTGGCTCAGGTCATGATCCCAGGATCCTGGGATCCAGTTCAGCATTGGACTCCTTGCTCAGCAGTGAGCCTGCTTCTCCCTCTGCCTGCCCATCCCCCTGCTTGTGTGCGCTCTCTCTCTTTCTTTCTTTCTCTGACAAATAAATATAATCTTAAAAAAAAAAAGACAGAAAAATCCCATTAGTTAGGCTAAGGCTAGATATTGTATACATTTGTTTTTTAATGTATTGTCCATCAAAGATAATTGTACTGGTTACCATGATCTGATCAGAAAAACATTTTATGAAAAGTAAGCTGAAGACAAAAAGCAGATTCCTAAAATGATACATACTGATATGATTCCATTTATGTAATTTTCTTGAAATGGCAAAATCACAGAAATAGAGAACAGATTAGTCGTTGCCTTTAATTAAGGAAGGGGTGGTAGCCTGAAAAGAAATGGGTATGTCTTTTAAAAAGCACCATGAGGGATATTTGTCTGATTAGAAATGTTCTGTATTGACTCTATTAATGTCAATATCCTTGTGGTGATATTGTATCACAGTTTTGCAGGATGTTACGGGGAGGGGAAGGCAAACTAGGTATTACAATGGAATGACTCTGTATTATTTCTTACAACTGCATATGAATCTATAATTATCTCAATATAAAAGTCAAAAATTATGGTAAAATAAAGATGTTCAGGCCAAAAAAAATGTGTTTGAACACCATTTTTTCCAAATTAAAAAAATCACATCTTTGATGACTTACAGATAACTTACGTGCACAACTAGATCTTAGGAACAAATTAGTCAATGATCAATAGCTCTCTGATTCAGTAGAGATCTTTAGGGATCAGTCAGATACAGGAGCAGGGAACAAGAGGCAAACAGGGTTGAAACCTCAGTTAGAGGTGGATTTCCCCATTTGATAATTTTCAGAGTAATTTTCCAGATGACAACAAGGAAGGGAACCAAATACAGGGGACCATGGAGCCATGTCACAACCTAGAGAGGCCATGAATATCACACTCAATCTCAGTTGTATCTATTCCAAAGTAGAAAATAGATGAATCTTCAGAGTGTCTTACTTAGAAGTGGTAGTGGAAGAGAGATCATAAGCATTTCTTCCACCTCTGCCCTTTCATTCCAAAACATTTAAACTTATAGACGATCTTAGAAAGAATTTGGTATAAGGGTTGATCACTTTAATTTAAGCAATACAGTTATATTAGGATGGGTTTAAGAGTCTAGTCCAGAATCCACTTTGAAAATTATTTTTATTCAATATACTACCATAGTCACTTATCATACCCCAAACTTTCAGAAATCTAGGCAGTAAGGAGGGGCGGCCTGGATGGCAGAGGAAGGCCAGGCTCAAGCAATAATCTATGATTTTCTTCTATGATTTTCATTATAGGACTGCTTTCCAGAAAAGGCGCGAGGCAAAGAAACATTTACAAATTGTGTAAAACTAAGTCTCCTTTTTAAATAGAGTAAATAAAATCTCGTGCCAACGATTAGAATTTATAAAGATTAAGGGATGACGTATGGTCACCTATCTTTCCTTGGCTCTGCTTGCTGGTTTTTAAAATAATCCGTAAACTGTATTTTTTCCGATTAAACTGAATTTTCTATAATTCTATGAATAAATTAATGTGTACCTAGTGGTCAATTAAAAAAAATTTTTTTTACATGTGCTGCCTCATTGGATCCTCAATCCTATGGCCATAGCCAGAACCATATGTGAGAGCAGACCATTGTTAACACTCTCCATTACAGTTTAGGTATTGTACAACTTTGTCTAATGGTGTGGAAAGACTTAGTAAGAAATGAACCAAGAATTAAAGAGATTGTGTAGGATAGAAAACACTGGTATTTTAAGTGATGGGTTTGGGGTGGAGGGAAGGATTAAAAACCTGTTCAGAGTGAACTAAGACATGAATGACAGATGAAACAATTGAAGCATCTGGTATAGACAAGCCATTCATGGAGCTCTTCTTTAAAGGAGGGCAGAATAATTGCAGAGAGCAGGTAGAAGACATGGAAACAAAGTAAGGGAGCATTATTGCATCTTTGATGATGGCAATAATAAATTAGACAGAAAATGGACTGGTAATTCAGAAGGTGCAAGAAACAGCTGGAAAACCCTGGGAGAAGTTTATTTTAGCCAGATTTAGAGTTTTCATTGCATATGTGGACATTGCATCTGTGCTGAGAAAAGTTCAAGATCCAATAGAGTATGAGCAAAAGCAGAGAAAGAGAAGATTGTAGGGCCTTTCGGAGCTAGTAGGAGCTGAGCGATCAGATTTATTAGAGGAAATGTTCTCTCTCAAGCTTAGTCTCCTTTTAGAAAGTTGCTTTCCCGTATAACAAAACCCTTCAGCCCAGTTAAAATGTGTCGGGAAGCTGATACAGGGGTGTAGTGGGATCCATTTAGTGGGAGGGGGAGGGTGGAAGTTCTACTGGCCTGGCACTTTGACAGTGGTATAACCATCCCCAGATCTGCCCTTCCCTGCTCAGTTTTCATGAAGAGGTCAGAGAAGACAGCTCCAAATCTGCACCAGTGTAGGGAGCAGAACATGGACATTTGGGTAAGCGCGATGCAATCAGAATTTCTTGTCCAGAACCCAGCTTATCATCTGTTAGCAACATTCTTGAAAGCATTTAAAATGGAAAAGCTACAGGCATTATCAGGCTCTATACCATCATTATTCATAACGGTTTCCAAAAGAACAAATACTGTAGCACAATGTTGGAAGTGGGCCGGTCAGGAATGATGTTCCTTAAAGTGAGGAATGTGCTGCCCTACTCATTTCCCAGTATCCAAAGTATCATCTGTTCAGTTTACAACTTTAACCCATACATCAGCTGATACATATTCAACTCTTAGCAATCTTTGTATAATTAGTTAGGCATTACTTCCATAGTGTTTCAAAATCCAAATCTCTTCCCAAATATTTTTTGTTTCCTTTCCAAGATCTACGATTTTATGGTCAAGGATCAGCAACAACCTATGCTGCATTTGCTGTCTCTCACGCCCCTGTAAGGAAGGAAGAGCCCCCTTATCATTTTGTACAAAAGTACACATACTTCAAAACTCCCATGGTTTTAGGGACATTACTGTGTCTTTTAGGGAGAGCAGGGCAGGGTAAGCCATGTACGATATGACCCTCCTTGCACTCACTGGAATCTCCTCTTCATTTCCTTCCTCCCTACTTCCTCCTTCCTCCCTACTTCCTCCATATTCTTTTAATTCCCTCCCTCCCTCCCTGAATACCCTACATCCTGCATGTTCTTCTCCTTTGTGCTGAGTAATTGCTCCCCACTCAGATATCTTAGTTTAAGCTGACTTTCCCCAAGCAGGCTTATTAAGCTATTTTCTCAATAAAGAAGACCTTTTCATACTCACCTCCAAGACCACATAACTCCCCACCTCATTACACAACTGTTACCAAGATACTATCCTCCGTGCCTTCACTTGCTATGACCCCTAGAAGTAGCTATGCAGCTCTTCTCAGGTAAAATGTAATGCAAAGATTCAGGAAAAAGCAAGGATCATATGTCTCTGTCTCTTTCTTCCTCTGAAGAATTATGCTTCATACAGTCTCTCCACAGGTGGAGAACACAGTGGCCATTCAAGTCTCACTGGAAATTCCAAGTGAGGAGACTGATTGGTCTACCCAGGTCAGAGGTGCATGCTGGGTTTCATCCTGAGCAATCTAGGGGATGGGTTATAGTGGCTGGCTGGTCCTGGCTCACTTACCCCACGTATATAGCCCTGGGACATTGGGCACCATGATGGACTGCTTCACTAGAACACAAGAAATGGGGAAAGATCAAGTGGAAAAAAGAAATGCCATTGTTAGAAAAAAATAATAAAGAATGATTACAGAGGAATCCTCTTACACTGCTGGTGGGAATGCAAGCTGGTACAGCCACTCTGTAAAACAGTATGGCAGTTCCTCAAGACGTTAAAAATAGAGCTACCCTATAACCCAGGGATTGCACTACTAGGTATTTACCCCAAAGATACAGATGTAATGAAAAGAAGGGGCACATGAACCCCAATATTCATAGAGGCAATGTCCACAATAGTCAAACTGTGGAAGGAGTCAAGATGCTCTTAACAGATGAATGGATAAAGAAGATGTACAATGGAATATTACTCAGCCATCAGGAAAGATGAATACCCACCATTTGCATCAACATGGATGGAACTGGAGGGGATTATGCTACGCGAAATAAGTCAAGCAGAGAAAGACCATTTTCATATGGTTTCACTCATATGTGGAACATAAGGAATAGAGCAGAGGACCACAGCGGAAGGGAGGGAAAACTGAATGGGAAGAAATCAGAGAGGGAGACAAATTGTGAAAGACTCTGAAATCCGGGAAACAAACTGAGGGCTACAGAATGGAGGTGGGTGGGGGGATAGGGTAACCAGGTGATGGGTATTAACGAGCACATGGGTTGTGATGAGCACAGGGTGTTATATGCAACTAATGAATCGTTGAACACTACATCAAAAACTTATGATGTACTACATGCTGGCTACCTGACATTAAACAAAACAAAACAAAAACAAAAAAAAAAGAAAAGAAAAGAATGGTTACAGGTTTGTCTTGCTATCCGAAAGTAGAATCTACCCTATGAAAACTTTTATAAGCAGAAATGATGTAAAGCAAAGAAGACATTACCATTCATTTACATGGAAAAAAAATTGAGCATCCCCAGACCCACAAAAGAACCTCTTTTAGATTTTTCTGATATCTTAGGACACATCTTGCTAACCGATGCCCAAAATAAATCAAGATAAAGCACAGATGCTCACAAACACAGTTCAAAGCTCTGGCAGCTTGACGCTGAGCTGCTGATGTAGTTCCCGGGAAGGAGCCTGGTGGCGCCGCTCGTCTGCTGGAGGTGCGCGCTGCCTCTATCTCAGCTCACTGCAAAACCAAAAGCTGAACGCTGCTTTCGCTTTTTGCCTTTATCGTAAAATCAAAAATCCTCTTTGGATTTTCTTTTGGTTAGCGAAAGCAGGCAATGATGAAGGTCTTTTGTAAGGGGGGATTCCTAGAGATAAAAAGTATAGTTTACCAGAATTAAGACAGTGAAGCAAATTTGCCCTCATTGACAAAACTTACAGAAGAGGCTAGAACTTGCTAAAGTAGTAAAAACATTTTATATGTGTAAATGTAAATAAATATATGCATATATATGCATACTATCTTCTACACATTGTATATGTGTATGTATATATATTACTATATATAACTCCATATAATTTACTATACATATATTATGTATATATAGTTTCTAATATACAAATATATATTTCTCTACTTAAACATTTGAAAATTCTAAAGACCCTAAGGCATTTCCAAGAAGTACAAAAGACCTTGAGCAGATATTTGCCATTTCTAACTATTCTGCCTTCCTCTGAAACAAGTTACCAACTCAGATCTCTATGCCTTTGAGCACTTCTAGAAAATCCCATTTAAGAATATTGTTTCCTCTTATAGCCCTTTGGCTAAGAATAAATTGTAATAGAGGAAGTGACCTGTGTGTGCATTTCTTACTTATGATGGTATATGTGAAAGCCAGAGGAGCAAGGGCCATGTCCCCTGTGTTCAACCCTTTACCTTCATTATTATTATTATCTTTAGCAAAGAATAGCTCTTGCCAGAGTCATACCCCTGCCTTTAGCCAGGGGCACATAGAGATTTTGAAATTAGCAGCTGAGATAATACATGATAGTCATTTCCTTACCTGGGTTGGTTTATGTAAGACTGAGTAGTGATGGCAGTCGCTGTATTAAGTGCTTTTGGGCAAAGCCAAGGTCATTACCAAGGGCATAAATGTCACTAGACGAACCAGTTAACCCAGGTGTGTGTGTGTGTGTGTGTGTTGCTTTGACTGCTTTAAATGAACTGCAAGATTCTTTTGGAAGGGAAGCAGAGGGGAGAAGAAATCACAGAAGGGAAGGATGCAGCTTGCAAGTGGAAAGTTGAACTAAAGATTAAACTGCCTTTCATTTTATTCAATTATTTATTCATTTAATTATTTTTTAATTAAATTTATTAATTGTACTCTTTTTAGTGAAGTTTTGCTCAGTAGCAGGTAATGTACAGTGATGGGAAAATATCGTTAAGTAGGTAAACTTGGTTGTTCCCTTATTGCCCCCCCGTTTGGCGCTTGGGTACAAGCTAGGTCTTTCATGTCACCAGCTGGTGAAGGTGCTTTGCCATCCCCCCTGGGCCACCCTATAGTTCCAGCTACCAAAAGTGATACCAATGTCGGGCACCCCCAAAACCTGGCACTGTAGTGCTTCTGTTAGGTATGTCTTCTGGTAAGTACATTTATGAATATAACAAGAAAGATTTGCAATTATGACATATGGCCCATACAGACTTGGGGTAGTGTGTTTCATAGATGTATTCCTGAAATGGCTTTTGTTATTGGGATTGAGTTTGAGGGTCTATTCTCTGCCTTTAACAGTAGGAAGGGATAAATTGATTGGCAAAAAGAAATAAAATTAAGTGCTACGCTCCTGGTTTTTAAGGGAAATAAGAAATCCATGTTCTTCTAAAATAGAAAAGGGGGCATGTGTCTTTGATTTTTCAATGCTAACTTAATGTTAATACCCATATCACACTTGACCTGACCCTGGCAGATGTTTGATAATGAATCTGTTAGAAATTCATCCCAGAAAGTAAAGTCCACAGGGGAAATCCAAGACTCCAGCATGTAGGAGATAGCTTCAAATCAGCCCAAAGCCTGATTACACACTTGCACTTGTACTGAGGTTTCCACGGGCCAGTTACTAAAAATATGAGTCCTAGAGAGCCAGACACCTCCCTGATGCCAGCCCCTCCTCGGTCTTGCCACAGGGACCAATATAAACTGTGCTTTTTATTGAGAGTTTGATACAATTAAAAATGGTATTGAATCTAAGGAAAGCATGCCTAAGTAACTTTCTCTTCACAAATTAGTTTTGAAAATATTTTACATTCTGCTAATTTCATATAATATGAATGGCAGTTTTTAAAATTTATCAGCAAAGCCTTAGGGAGATAGGGAAATGGACAGGCTGCTTGTTGGCAGTCACATATGGATGTAAGCAACTACATAAAATAACAGTAATAATAATAATAATAATAACAACAATAATAATAATATGATGAGCCTGTGGCAAGCATTTCTGTAGAGTTTTTGAATTTCAAGGAAATTTTGCATATCTTTTTTTCAAATTCAACTTTTCTGCTTCATGACATAGGAGAGAATTAGGAAGTTACTGTTCTCCCAGTTTTGAGATGAAAAATAAAGAGACCCACATATAGGAACAGGTTTTTCTAATGTCATGGATCTATTGAATCTCTTGTTCTCTCTCCACCAAACACCCTACTGTACCAAAAGTCAGGAAACAAAGTGCAAATAACGAGGATGCAGGCAAGTCCAAGTAAATCATGAACGGGCAGAGATTGCTCTGAATGTCCCACTTACTCTCCCATGGTTTGGGTTAACACAGAGCCACACAGGAGTAGCAGTGCAGGGACAGCAACGAGAGCTCCCCAGTCGGATCAGCTGGGCTTCGTTCCCAACTTAATCACCATCACCTTTAGTCAGTTATTTTCCTTCTCCTAGTCTCCATTTCCTCAAATGTGAGATGGGAAATATAATCACATTTCCCCCTAAAGCTTTTTGCAAGGATTTACTAATTGAGGCAAATAAAGCATTTGGCCCCGTGCCTGGCATACTGCAAGCTCTCTACAAGTGTTAATGGTTGCCATTATCATAGACACATATATCGCATTCTTGTAAATGAAAGACATCTTTCCACATCCACACATTGTCTCTGGGATTTGCTTGGGTGTGAAGGATGCTTTCTTAGAAATGAGAACCACAGTATGTCTTAAAACAAAACCAAAAAAAAAAAAAAAAAGAAGAGGAGAACATTTGAAATCCAGAATAGATATGCTTATCATTTTGCAAAGTACTTTAGCAAGTCTTAAAATATACATGTAGTTCTGGAAGAACTATGGTAGAAGAAGTTAGCTAAAATACACTTAATAACAAAGTAACAAGGATTAAAATTCTTTCTCAGAAATGGAGGTGGAGACAATGATGTTGATGGAGGAGGAACTCGGAGGAGAAGAAAGATAAAAGGATCCAATTAGACAACTGGAGAGAATTTCCAGTAACTTATTGGCAAGTAGAAAGCTAAATGGGACAAAAGAGAGTACAAGTTTATCATATTAGAAAAGTCCAAGGGGGCGCCTGAGTGGCTCAGTTAGTTAGGCATCTGACTCTTGATTTTGACTTAGGTCATGATCTTGGGATCGTGAGATTGCGCCCAGGTTGGGCTCTGTGCTCAGTGGGGAGTCTGCTCAGCAGGAAGTCTGCTTGAGATTCTCTCTCCTCTCCTTCTGCCCCTATCCCCCTGCTCTCACTCTCTCAAATAAATAAATAAATAAATAAATAAATAAATAAATAAATCTTAACAAGGAAAGAAAGAGAGAAAGAGAAAGAAAGAAAGAAAGAAAGAAAGAAAGAAAGAAAGAAAGAAGAAAGAAAAGAAAGAAAGAAAGAAAGAAAGAAAGAAAGAAAGAGAAAGAAAGAAAAAGAAAGAAAGAAAAAGAAAGAAAGAAGACTGAGGTACTTTAGGACAGTGATTTTTGAGATTGTTATCATTTTTGTTTACAAGTCTCAGTAAAGTTCTGTTTCATGAATCAACCATGTGCTAGCGAGCATTGTACAAAAGCAGGGAGCAGAGGCAACGAGTGGGGAAGGCAGTAGTGTGAGGAGGAAGGAAGGCCGAAACCACTGGAGGCTTCCCAACAATTAAGAGCAGGAACTCACACCGCCAGTTGCCACAAACATGCACTCCCACCCGAGCAGGCTCCTGAATGTCCGGGGTGCACAGAATGCAGAAATTACAGGAAATGATGACCCCAGAAGACCAGAGGAGGTGGAGACATCTGAACTACATACATATAAGGTACATACACTCATTACAGCATGCATATTACATATTTCATACAGTGCTCACACAATTTTCACAGGAATTCACGCTTTATGTCTATTGTTTTCTTTTTAGCTTTCTCAATTCATAAGTCCTTTATTATGCCAATTTACAAAAAAAGAAACATTAGAAGGCAGAAAATTGTATTTGTTTCCCAAAGTTTGTTCCCTCTGGATTTAAAGGAACACAATGGCCAGAGTTTCATGTTGCTTTCTAGACTTTCTATTACTCTCCTTTGCTACCTAATCAACCCTTCTCTACAGATGTGTGTTGTGACATCTAAGAACAAGTGGCATTGTGGATGAACGGCCAGGAAAGAATGGAGCAGATCAGCATCTCCCCTTCTCCTTCCTCCTGGAGAGCCTCTCCAGTGAGCAATCATTCGTTCCCTACACTCAACCAGATCTCCAACTGGACCCCTAACTGGGCTTTCGCGGCAGCTGCCAATATGCCTGGTTTCTAGAGACTTCTGATTCCTCATAGGCTAATAGTTAAAGGACCCACAGAGTCTGCTACAAAATGCTAATCTCATTTATGTTAAATAAAGCATTGCAATCTGATGGCTTTTTAGAGGTCAATGTTACAGTTTTCGTCAGGTGGACTTAATCTATAGGATAGTGTACTGAAGTGCTTGCATTGTTTTGCTCTAGGAACCATGAAATGGTGCACACTATTGATACCGTTACCTTTATTAAATTAGAACATATTTCACTGATTGCTAACACTAATCAGGTCCACAGTCTGCATCAGATAATATGCCCAGGACATGGTAGGAATTACTCTCCCTACAACCTTATGAGGTATGAACTAATATTTGTCCCATTTTAGGGATGACGAAATTAGCAGGTATGAAATTATTTTCTGAAGGCTGCCTCATGGGGACATGGCAGAATCCAATTCAGAACCTGTGCTCTCTACCACTACTCTGAACTGCGGAGCAAAGCTGAATGGTAATGTCACCTGTCAATTCAATCCCACTCTGTGCTTGTAGAAGTTGCCTCCAGAGAGAAAGTGTCGCCTTCATTCCTGGGACCCAGATGCAGTACCTTGCACCTCCATTCCTGCCTAAGATCAGAAAAGAGGGAGGAGGTGGGAGCTGAAAAGCCCCACATGCAATTTCATCCATCTGATATGCCAGGCCAGCCTGGACTGCGTGTCACTCCACATCAGGCAGAAAGCAAGGCCGAATTAAATCCGTCTGTCAAGACACCCAGATTTGCAGCAAGTAGAGATGCTCTTTACTCTTTATGTGAAAGCTCTGATTGAAAAGACAAAAAGAATTTAATCACTCACTCTGCACTACTGCTCTGGTAGCTCCCAAGTGTTTGACTTGCTTTCTCCCCTCGCCCGCCCCCTTTCTTTGGAGAGCCAACGTGCACTGCTTTTTTTGGGATAAGCCCTCCCAGCTAAGCTTCAATAATTGGATTACTCGCACGCTCTGTGAGTAGCTCTTATAAGTCAGCAGTTTATGGAGCTGAGCAAACAGACGGGTGCTGGACCAGAAAGGGCACACTTTTCCAGCGTTGGCTCGGGGTCCTCACGATGCTTTAAAGTTTGATGGTCCGAAGTGGAAATGCCAGTGCAACCTGCAGGTGATAAAAAAGGACAGTTCAGGGGTGCCAGTCCCTCGGCCAGAGGGACACAGAACCAGAGGGCAAACATGCAGTTGGAGGACTTGTGGGTTTTTTCCTGAATCTCTCTGAATATCCAGTGAGATTAAGGTCGGGAGATTATGGAAATACATTCCCAGAGGCAAAGCAGGCTTCTCTTAGCATGACTGACTCAAATCAGTGCCCTGGTTTGGGCGACCTCAGTAAAATTTGGGAGTGTAAATAACTATTTGTCACAAGTCATTAACCGGCTCTGTTGTTGAACTAAAAGAAGCAGAAGTAGGGGCCATTCATCCAGCTGAGACATCGCTGTCGGGGACAAAGTGGAAGCCCTGAAAAGTTGTTGACCTTGATGAACCAAAAAGTGAAGCAAGTCATTCCGTTAGTGCTCATGGAAACTCATACAATTCTTAAAGGGTCCCTGCTCCCAAGTCTAGATGCCACTGCGGTTATTGAAGGAAAAGCTAGGACAGGCTGTGTCTGTGCCCCTCAGGCGGACTCAGGGTGTCTCTTACAGAAGTTCTCGCCTTGGATAGCGTTGTGATTCTATATTGCTTCCCCCACTCTGTGAGACGATGAGATGAGTTTCTCTTACACATGGCTGCATCTCTTATCCATCTTATTTCCCTGGTGTCCAGTATTGTTCTGTAGACAAAGTACTGAGTAAATACTGTGTATTAAATGACATGAAAATGACAATCATTTTTGGGGCATCTTTTTCAAAAGAGCTTTTCATAGATAGTCTCCAATCCTAACAGCATCCCTTCAAAATAGCTGTTTCCTGCATTTTACAAAACACGGAAATTTAAGCTAACAGATTAAGCGTGGCGCAGAAGGCTATGTAGTTCATAAGAGGTGTAAGATAAAAGTCAGTCTGATGTCATAACATAAGTTCTTCCAGAAGAAAGATAGAAGGATGAAGAAAGAAAGGAAAAAGAGTCCAAAAATGTTCTATTGTTAGAAAACCCTGCTGTGGCCGTCTGCAAAACATTAAACCTTGACTGCCTCGGTTGTATTTCTGTAAAATGTGAGAATTGCCCATTGCCTACAGGTGACAGCTAAATCAGGTAATCTCCTGAGGCCATTTCAACTACAGAAAAACAAATTTTTAACCACTGTTATTCTTGGATTAACATGAAGTATTATTTAAGACAATATTGAAATGTCTTTCATTTTCCAAGTAAAAGAATTATACTGTGGTGTAAACATTCTGTGAATGGCTCAGTTTGTTCTCTTGTCTAAATATTTTAAACACATTTAACTGAAACTTAAAATTCTTTAAGGTAGCAACAGCTGACTCAAGAGATCTGAAGCAGGTGGACAAAAACTCTGGGAAGCCTCCTGTCTTGAACACATTCTTCTTGTTGGCAATTAAATACCAGTGAAGATAGAGTGTTGACAATGACCAAGTTGAAATGACATATAAGCAGGTTGTCAGATTCCCATTTTCCGGATACAGAATCATGGAGTTTTGAGTAAGGACCAAATAAAAATAGAGGAGCACTAGTGAAAGGAGCTTATTTTTCTTTCTTTTAGGAGGCAAGCAGATCTTTAGCGAGAATGTTCTGATCGTGAAAGGCAGAGGTCAGGGAAGAGGTGAGGCACAGAGCTCAGTGGAAATTGCCTTCAGGACCAAGTTCAGATCAGTTGAAGAGAAGCTATGAGAAGAATGTAGCTCAACACTCATTAGAACGCTGAGATCTCATCGTTGTCTCACCCGTTGAATGACGGGGCTCTACCGAATGGCTCCATTCTTCACTCCTCTTTTATTCTCCCTTGAAACCCTTGCAATCTCTCTTCCACCCCTACCATTCTAAATGGGAGTTCTGTCTTCGAGATTACTCTAATAATTGTAGTTGAAAACTGCAAAATGTTCTGTAGGGCAAAACATTTATACTGCTCCATGTTCCCTAGTAAACATATAAATATTTGTTAAATCGATGAATTAAAAAAATGGAGGAAGTAGACAAGGAAAAATCCAACAAATACCAAAGTGCTACAGAATGAATTTACTTCCCAAGATACACATTTTTGAAACAGAAGTCACGTAGAGGATTCTGGGGCTACAGAAAGCTAGAGGCTATTCAATCACTGCTCGAAAAGCTTAAAATCAAGTCATAGTGACAAGACCATTGACCCACTCTCTTCTTTCATTGCTTATTCTGAATCAGATGAAGATATGTCCTCTGCGTGCATGATTACAAGTGCAGAAGGGAGACTGGGGGAGAAGAACTCAGTTGGGTGCAGGACTAAATCTATGTGTGTGGGGAGGAAATGTGATGTCACAGTTCTGTATGGAGCCAGGCTGTGTTGCACAAAGAGCCACACCAGTTCAGAAGGTCAGGAACCCTCCTTTGTCTTGTTATCCACACCATCTGCAGCACCAAGCATGTAAGTGGATATCACATAAATATTTGGTGATTGATTAAAAGAATTAGTGCATGCATGAATGCAACTGGCAGTATCCTAGGACCAAACACACACACACACCCTTCTACCCACACACACAACTTAGAGTGAGACTATCTTTTCATTATGGGGTGAATCTGAATAGAGGCTAATCAATGCAAAATAAATGAAAAGTAATGTAACATATTTAGGCCATGATTACATGGTGTACATTTCCAAGGAAGGCCCTGGTATTCATCAGACAAATGTGGCCTCAGGCTTAAAAGTAAATGCCAAAGTAAGCCAGAGTGTGCCATAGGTTTTACTGGTCTCCTCTGTCCTTCTCCCAGAGGAGTAAAATACATAGGCTTATGTTTTCTCAGTTTTAACTATAGGACTGACATCCATCACTGCTCTTAGATGACTTACGGAGAGGAACTCTGCAAAAGCACACCATCTCTTTTCTCTTTCCTCCTACCTGCCTGTGCTTTGCAATTTTGTAAGTCATTTTGGTGAAGGTGTGATAGATTCTAGTTTGGCTCTCATATCATCATCAATGAGACGGTGTTAAATAAGTCATCCCCAGGACCGTCCCCAAGCCCTGCCATCCTTCCTCCCTCTCCTCACACATGGGAATGACTACGGAGGGATTTAGGCGGAGATGCCTTTGGGCTTCACAATCAGCGCTGAAGTGTACATTCTCAGTGTAGGATTTGTCCAGTATTATCAAAACTCACCAACCCTGACAGAATATGGCTTTTACTTATGGATGAAGTTTATTTTAATTCCAAGTGTATAAATAGAAAATGAGCAGGAAAAAAGCCAAGATTTTCTTTCTTTCTTTCTTTCTTTCTTTCTTTCTTTCTTTCTTTCTTTCTTTCTTTCTTTCTTTCCTTTCTTTCTTTCTTTCTTTCTTTCTTTCTTTCTTTCTTTCTTTCTTTATTAGAGGCTTAGAGCTCTGATACTAATCAGTGTTTGATAAACAGAGATGGCAGTGGAAAAAGAATCAAATAATGGATGTAAAATCTATCGTTAACACACAACCATATGAAATTATTCACTTCATCATCCTGTCCTAAAAGTGTCCAAGTAAACCCTAGGCTTGTGAGTAATAGTGATTGTTGACAAGTAGGAAACACTTACGAAAGGCTTTTTTTCCTTTTCTTATTTCTCCATTAGTGAGTTGGAAACACTGTCAACGACATAACTCATAAACATTCCCCCATATTCCTTACTAATATAACCCTGATTTTATTTATTACAGCAATCTACTCAGCCCCACATCCCTCACAGTGAGACATACCATTAGATGTTCAATGAGGTGAACAGGAGCTTCCTGGGAAAATGTTTTCTTTTCTAATAAAAACGTTCAGGTGTAGCTAACACCTGTCTTCCCTCTTATACTTACTTTAAACATGAATATGATGTCTGAGGTTGTGAAAATGACATGGCATGAGAGTGACATCAACATGGCAAGCATAGCAGAAGGAACAAGCTTATGCTCCAGATGACATCACTATATGTCTACCTGCGAATGTCTACCTCTTACTTCTTCAGGAAAAATAAGCAAAGAAACAAAAGAAACAACCAACAGACTTGTTTGCCTCAGCCATAATTTTTGTGTTACCTGTAGGATAATGCAAACTAAGTGAAAGATAAGATACAATTCCCGACAATGGCACTGGACTTGAAATAGTCAATAATACCATTCTTTAAAATGGCACGTGGGTATGAATTTCAGTCCACAAGTTCAGGTGTGCAAATAATATTATTGTTGTTTTATTCCACCAGCAGACTAAAAAATTAACTCAGCCTTTCCCAATTTTCCTCCCACACAAGTTTATCGCACAGTTTCAGAGTCCTATGCTGTGGGTCAAGGAATAAGCGAAGCTACCTGAGTCCTCATTCACACAGGTTGAATGGGAATGTCTTTGTGCCCATCAGCATGGCCTCAAGTCCAGGGGAGTTCTGCTGCTTCTTTAGCCACTGAAGGTCCACAAATTTTTGTGAGATTGCCTATGATTCTATTTCCTCAGATTTATGCCACAGCTGTTCTTTATTAGAGTCTTGACATGTCGCTGGTGGTGCTTCTAAGAAGGAAGATGTTTGATGCTAGTTCTCTTTTTCCATGTGAAACCCACAGACCTCTACCAGCCTCCTGCCCTCCCTCTTTACTTCTTTCCCTCCTTCTCCCTCACTGTCCCAGGGAAGATGTTGCCATTTGGTAGAAATCCTCCTCCTTTCCAGCATCATCAAGGGACTCTCTCTATGTTTATGCATCCCATTCTTTCTTCCTTGTACCTCATCCACAGAAACACAACTCCTTCAGTTTTCCTAACCAATTAGGCTTTCAAAATAAAGCCAAAGCATTCTGTGCTCTTCTGGTTTCCATTCTTGCCTTACCCCTCCCCTGAAGTGATGAAGCATAGATTGAGCACACTGCCTGAATAGATGACAGAAGAACGGGAAGATACACGGAGAGGAATTAAAGCAATGGCAACAACAAAAGGATTGTTACTTAATATATGGAGATATGGTGGGAGGTAGAGGGTGGGTTCTATTGGTGCTGAGCATCTGGGCATTTCTAAACTGCTCCACGCAAACTCTAATTAAGCCCATCCCTCGGTACCCTGGATGGTTTCTGTGCGCAAGGTGTCTGTCATGCAGCATTCAGGGCTTTTGATGGGATAGCAGAGAGTGTGAAGAATAATAGGATAAAAGCCTTATTTAAGGAATTAGGATAAGTAGGATGTGTTCTTCTAATTACCATTTTGTAAGTCTAGTTACCACTTTGTAAGTCAAATATGCCCATCCCTATCTTAGACTTTTATGAGTAGGGGAGGGTGGTAACAGTAGGGAGATTAAAAAAGAGTGAATGACCCAGCCCCTGTTTTGATTTTTCAACTTCCATACAAAATGAAACAGTTGGAAGATAATACAAAACAACTTTTGATCATATGTGGCAACTGATTTGTACTTACGTGTGTGTGTGTGTGTGTGTGTGCATGTGCCTACACACACAAATTTAAATATTTTATAGTTCACAGCTCATGCTCTATGGATCCAAATTCATCCCCATCTTTCTATCTTGAATTCCAACACTCTAAACTCGACCACGATTCTCTTACTTTAGTTACTGCAACAACCTTCCTCCCTCAATATGATAATTTCTAGATTTAAATTCTAAAATACTCTCATCATATTGAAACCAGAACACTCTATCGAAAACACAAATCTAAAAATATCACTTGCCTGCACAATTCTCTTCAAAAACACTCTCACAGCTCTCACAATGAAGTCTAAAGTGCTTCAGGGGTCTGTAAGGCCATGCTCACCACCCACCATCCCCACCCTGCTGCATTCCAGTTTTCATGCAGCACCCTGTAGTTCCTCCTAGGTGTCTTTAGGCCTCTGTAAGCCTCTCACTTGTTTCCTCTTTTGCCATTTTAATCCTAATCATTTTCCCATCTCACCTAGGAACTGACCTCACCTAAGGAATGGGATATTTTGTTACCTCCCCAGCATCCATCCCTCCAACCCTCACCCCAGACTCATATCTGATGAAGCACTGCTTTTGTTCAAGTGTCCGCCTTGCTCCCATAGAGCCCATGTCCTCACTGGAGGACCCTTCCAAGTTCCCGACGTGGCCTGATCTTAAAACAGCCATCTCTCTGTCTTTCCCGTGAATGATGCGCAAAGCCAGGCGTAAGTGGATTATTCACAGTCTTCTCTGAGCCGAGGATATTGTTTGGAAGGCAGGTATTTTACTTAATTGGGGTTAATGTAAACAATGTGAACTTTGTGAAAGGTATCTTGGAATTTTTTTCTTCCTTCTAAAGAAATAGGGATTGAAATAGATACCTCTTTCTTTCTCTCTGCGTTCTGTGTAGGCGTAAAGCTACAAACTGCCACAGTCATTTATCCCCACATGAGAATAATGCTGTCACCAAGAAGGGGAACAAACAACTGAGAGTGGAAGGAAGAAATGGAAAAGCATCCATCGAGTTAAGCTAACCCTCAACTCGACCTATACTTTGGACTTCCAATTACAGGCTCTGTATTAGTTTCCCAGGGCTGCCGTAACAAATTACCACAACCTGTGTGGCTGAAAACAACAGAAAGAGTACATTTCCCAGTTCTAGGGTCCAGAAGTGCCAAATCAAGGTGTCAGCCAGGTTGATTCCTTCGGAGGGCTCTGAGGAAGAATCTTCTCCCTGCCTTTCTTGCTTCTGGTGGCCGCCTGCATCCTAGGTGCTCACTGACTTGGAGCTGTAGCCCTCCGGTCTCTGCCCCTTTTTCATGTGGACTTCTTCCCTCCATGTGTATCTCCCAGGGGTCTCTGTCTCCAAATCTCTCCCTCCTTAAAGGACACCAGTTATGGGATTTAGGGCCCACCTTCATCAGGCATGATCTCCTTTTAACTCGTTTAACTTGATTACATCTAAAAAAATCTTATTTCCAAAGAAGGTTCATAGATATAGGACTTAAGACTTCAATATATATTTTTCAGGGACACAATTAAACCCACGTGATTTCTTACCTTTTGAAGAGTTATTTATTTATTTTAGAGAGAGGGAGAGAGAGAGAGAGAGAGAGAGAGAATGTGAATGGGGGAGGGAGAGGGGGAAGGGGAAAGGGAAGGGGAGAGGGAGAGAGAGAATCCCAAGCAGGCCCCGCGCCAGTGTGGGGCCAGTCACAGGGCTCTTCTCACAACCCTGGGATTTTGGCCTGAGCCCCTCAACCAACTGAGCCACCCAGGCACCCTTATTTCTTATTTTTAAAAACATTTTCCATCATGGTTTCTATTATTTGCTGCTAAAGGTATCTTAATCAGTACTCCTCTCCTCCCAAATTTCAGACGCCCTTTTTCATGTTCTTGCAAAAACTGGTTTACCCTATCCTTGAACTTCATTCATCGTGCTCTGGTTGCTTCTGAACTGTTTTTCATTAGTCCTTGCAGATGGTTAGCTAACTCCCTTTGCCTGTCTCAACACTTAGCAGGAAGCCTGACACATATTTTGTGCTCTCTAAATATTTGTTGAATGAATAAATTAAATAGAATTTGAGAAATAGATGAAAGTAGGAGATACTTTTAAATCAACCAAAATATTACTATCCATGTAAAAATACTGCAAATACATTTTGTAAATCTTTGCTGCATTTTTATATAAAGGTTTTTCATTCCATAATTATCATGCTGATATAAAATTGTGTGCCCTGCTTTTTTCACTTTATATAACAAACATTTTTCTATGTTATTACAGTCTTGACAAATTTTTTAAATAGTCATGCAAATTCCATTGAATGATTATACAAGAATGTACATGAGCATTCCCTGAAGATGGGGCATTTGGTATATTTTTGTCTTCTTTAAGATTTTCTTAAATTTATCATTCCATATACATAAATATTTTCCTAATATCTAAGAATATTTCCTTAGCATTAATATAAAATTTGGTTAAGTTAAATTTCAAGACCCCTGAAGGGAGGTAGGAATTCAGAGAAAGGAGAGGTCTATTTTATGAACTGGAAAAATTGGGAAGTTTCCCATGAAGCTGAAGGCAAACGAATCAGATTAGGAAGCAAGCCGACCATGGACGCTCAAGAAGAGTGAAGCAGAGAGAGAGAGCCTGGCTTCCCTCCTCACAGCCTCATCTCTCACTGTGGAATGGGACTCTCATTTGTCAGGCATGGTCTCAGAACTCTGGCTTCCTAGGTTTTATCTGACTCTCAAAAAATCAAAAAGAGACAAACTCAGGTGTAAGAAATAAGGGCAGAATGTACTACAATTTTCTCTTCCTGGCATCCCTTCGTTGGCTGCATTTAAAATAACATACATATGTAGCTTACTCTGGGGACATAAGCACAAGGAACCTACAAATAAGCCATTGAAATGCCATCCTAGATAAGGGGAATTTGGTGAGAAGAATTTATAGACAGAGCCTTACATTCTCATAATAAACAAGGTTATTAAGTGGATTAAGTACAAAACAATGGAGTTTGGGCTTTTTCTCAAAGGAAGAGTAGAAAACAAAACAAAAGCCTCACTTGATAGTATTATTTATTTCTAAACATTTTAAATGTTTGTATTTTCAGCTACACTGTCTGCTTTCCATCTGTAAACCAGTCATGGCCGGTAAGGAGGGCTACAGAGGAATGAAGTCAGTACTAAAGAGTAGCAAGGGGTTCTAGTCTGAGCTCTGCCACTGCCCAGCTTTGTGATTTAGAACAAAACATATGACAGCTTTTTTCCCTCAGGATTTGGCTCCCCCATTCACAGACTGAAATGATTGGACATGATAATTCTTTAAATGCATTGCCCTTAAGAATCTTTGGTTCCAAGCATGCATGATGTAAAGCTAGACAACAAATTTAAATTTGTTGAATATTGATTCTATCCTGGCAGTAATTTAATAAACCATAGCCCCCAAAGAGTTAATTTTGAAGGGTAAACTTCCATTTGATTCACTCAAGTAGCCTGGGTTGTCGGCAGTCAGATAAATGAAAGCTGAAATTGTTTACAAGAAAAAATCTAGCATCCTTGAAAGTTTTCCATTGTTTATCCTAAAGAAAAAAAAAATCTTTCTGAAATTCATAGATTTCTTCTATAATGGAAACAATTTGGTCCCAACTGTATAAAATCACATTTCATCTGTCAGAAGTAAAATGTTAAGGAAGGTTTTGCAAATACTTCTTACGAATATCATAGAAATTAAAAGGCAGTTGGCATAATGACAAAAGAAAACAAAAAGGAAAGCAATGATATTTGTATTAATAAATTCTCCCCCTCATTCCTACATAGTCTGATTTCTACTTATTTTACCGTACTGAACTGAGATATTTTAACATGAAATTTTTGTACTACCTCTAAGACTTTAAGATTATTACTCCAAGATTATTACTCTTCTGAAAAAGAAGACACCGGGAGTGAGGTTGCTACATTTCCAAGAGTCTGCATTGGCAGATGGCTCGCTATGTGTATGTTGCCACATATTTTTAGTTCCTTCTTCTTCAGTCTCTCAGTGGTGAAATTTAGAGAACTGACTGTTACAAATGTGCCTAACATATCTGAGAGCACAATGCTACTAACACTTTACAGATATTGAAGGCCCTGAGTACATAAATAGTATCCAACACTACCAAAATGTTGGAAATTATTTTAGATAGCTGGTTATGGTTTAGCATCCTGGAAAATGCTAATACCTGCCCTATAGGCCATGAGGTAGACTCTATAATTTTTTCAGAAGTTAATGATTAGTGGGGGGAAAAGTTAGATGTCAGCAGTTAGCTGTCCTTTATCTGCTATTGTTCAGCCAGATGCCAATTATTCTGCCCCCTCCCCTTGCACTGCAAAGCTTTATGTGTTAGTGAAATAAACAGGGCCAAGGCCAGCCTTTGGAGGAAATTGGGAGACCTGAGCTCTAATTGCAAAATGACTACTTTCAAGTAGTTAGCAAATTCTTCAATGTTTTTGGACCTCACTCTCCTGATCAGTAAAATAGGGTTACTGACAATCTCACATGGTTCCTGTGAGGATTAACTGAAGCAATGCATGGGTAACATCTAGCATGGCGTCAGAAGCATATCAAGGAAGTAAGGCCCTGTCTGAGTCCCCGTCCAAGGCTTTTTTCTCTGTCCTTCATTGTAAAGTCTGAAATTCGGCAAACTCAGTCACAAGCAAGGTCACATGAGCAATGATGGTCATGAACAGGAAAATTCAATGAGAGGTCGTTGAATTCACTGATTTTGTGACTTAATCTTATATATAAAATTGGGGCAGAAATGAAGTTCATTGGAATGAAATAAGGCAGATTTGGATAACAGGACCTGGAACTAGATCCACACATTAGTACCTAGGGAATAGCCAACCAAGGAGATGGACTATAATCGACAGACAATGGAACAGTTGCTAGCTGCTCTCCTCCAGTAGCAGACTGGATTCCTCTCTCATTTACACTGGAGTTTGCATCATACCAACTTGCTATAGAATAGCCCATCTTCAAGAAAAAAGCAAGCACAAAACTAAAAAGCAGAGCAAAACAAACATTCAAATAAAGCCTAACATCACTTGATCCTACATCCCCTCCAGCTGCTACCTACTTTCTCACTTTCTCTTTATAACAAAATCCCCCAACAGAATTATAAGTACTCACTATTTCACTTCCTCATCTTTCACCTTCAATTAATATTTTATCCCAAACAATTCAACAAAACAAGGCAGAGTCCATGGAGATGGGAAGGACAATACCAGAATGGGATAAAAATCCTCAGACTTTGATATTAAAACAAGATGTACTGTTGAAATGGCCAGGTTCCAACTAAATGATTTGTTTGCTATTAGGAAAAGTGGACGCATATTCTGGAACACTGACCTTATATTTACTTTAAATACTTTAAGCACTCTTGGGTATAAGATTTCTAAATATAAGAAACTCTACCTAATAGTATTTGAAAGAAAAATTAAAATACACATGTAACATACTGCATGCATGTCTCCTGTAGCATGATTCAAGCTAATAATCCCCAAATCAATGGATGTCCTTCCAGTGATTTCCCTCCTCCTGATCATGCAATCCTAACCCAATAAACAACCGGAGGAAAAATGACAATAAAGTCATGCTTTCATTCACTGTACTAGGAATTCTGTATCAAATAATAAGAATTGATCGATTTGATGAGATTAGTATAAATTAGCTTTTCTAGAAACCTGCATTTTAACCTAGGGGAATCAGGGTACCGGAGTCAAATGCTCACTTGGTAGGGATTTACATTTGTGTTCAGGATCAAACTCAATTCAAAAATGTCTCATTTCCCCACAGTTGATTCTAATTGCATTGTCTATTAGCAGCTCAAACCAGTTTAGTTTCCTAGAAATAGAAGGGGGCAGGTAGGAACCACCAGATAGACAGCTCTACCTGTTGTATAATATCACACCTTAACACATGAAAATTCTAGGGATAATGAAAGTGCTAGGAGGTTTTACAAATGCAAGCCATGTGGAATGACAAGAGAGTAGTTGAAAAAACTGTCACGTTACTTGTTGTTTATATATAAGATCAGATATATAATCATGTGCCCTGTATTGGAAAGGGTGCAGGATTCTGTTTGCATTTTGAATAGCTTGGACCCATAAACACTGCACTAAGCCTAGAAGGAAACTGTCCAACTACCGTTTATGTTCAGCCAGAGATATCTGAGGTGGAGACAGCACTTAGCTTTGAGAACATACTTCAAAACCATACCACCAGCTGCTTACGTGTCTCTTCCCTGATAATGCCCACCATCCCCTCCTAATAAGGTGCAGAAGGAAGAGGCTATCAAGCATGAGGCTCAGGACAAACTGTAGGTTCTAAGACCAGACACAATTTCTTGCCAGATCACTTTGGTCTTAAAGGTAAGAGCCAAAGGATTCAAATCCTTTCCTTGAACTTTCCCATGTGATTTACAAAGCTTTCCTAATTGGGGTTTTAAAACCATAGAATCTCTGTGCTGACTTCCAGGTGTCCCCCCCTGCCGCCCCGTAGAGCTGGTGTATTATGGGAATAAGAAGTAGCATGTGACTTCCCTGCAAGATGGAGCTAGAAGGCCACTTGTTCTGTTCACCCGAGAGCTGGAGACCATGAGTTGCTTCCAGATGAGGCTATCTGGGGCTGTCAAGTGACCAACAGTTATCAGGTTATGATGGTGAAACTTCCCATAGATGAGGGCAATCTTTTGCCTCCCAATTTCCTGAAAGTTTTCCCTATTTTTTTCCTGTACATAGTAACACCTATTTTTGTACTACACAAGATTATTTCCAGTGTCACACACAGCTTTTGAAACATTAGGGTTCTTTCCAGAGCCTCTAGGAGTAGAACAAAGTGCTAAACATTATGTTTGATAGAACATTTTGGACTTTGTGATATAGAAGAGGCCTGAGAGAGAGAGAGAGCACCACAGCTAGGTTTCTTCCTTTATGCTATGAACTGAATTATGTCCTCCCAAGATTTATGTTGAAGCCCTAACACTCAGTGTGACTGTATTAGACGATGAGTCCCATCAGGAGATACTTGCGATTGAATGAGATCATAGGGATGGAGCCCTGATCCACTAGGATCAGTGTCTTAGACCTGATAAAAAGAGACACTAGACCCCTTGCTCCCTCTCTCTGCCTTGTGAGGACATGGATAGAAGGAGGCCATCTGCAAGCCACAAAAAGAGCCTTCAGCAGACACCAAATTTGCCTGCGCCCTGATCTTTGATTCTGATGCCTCCGGATCTGTGAGAAAATAAATGTCTGTTGTATTAGCCTCCCAATTTGTGTTATTTTGTTATGGTGGCCCGGGTGGACTACGTATTCTCTTTCAACCTTCACTGTCAGTTGTCAAAAATTATTTTTGTTGGTTAAGACCTTCGCCAGTATTTGCATAAATTTATGTAATTGCCCGTTAATTGGGCTTCCTCTAAAGTCTTTGCTTCCAATTGGCAACCAGCATCTGCTCTAATCTGTATCTCTTGTCACCTTCAGGCCCTTTGTCTCCCAGGCACTTGGACTTAAAGATATGAAAACAGACCTGTAGAGTCTGATTGTCATCATATTTCAATTCTTTTTCAAACAAATGTGTAAGTAAGGCCCTCTGTTTATCAAAGATTTACAATGGTCTGCATAGCTCGAAGAAATATTTGGGTTTTTTTTTTTAAGGATATATTTATTTATTTATTAGAGACAGAGAATGTGTGCACAAGCTGGGGGAGGGGCAGAGGGAGAGAGAGAATCCTAAGCAGACTCTGCACTGATGCGGGGCTTGATTCCATGACCCTGAGATCATGACCTGAGCTGAAACAAAGAGTCGGATGCTTAACTGACTGAGCCACCCAGCTGCCCCAACCTGTAGAAGTATTTGAATTCGCTTAACCAGATGTGCAGTTTGCCCCATCTTTCTTCAGCCTGCCTTTCCATATGACCAATATAGCTCTATCTCACAACCACACACTCTATAACGTAATAACACCTGTTTTCCTACCTTCATTCCTTTTATCAATTGTCCCTTCAGTGTTGATGTTCTTGGCATCACAACAGATACAATATCTACATTGTTTCTCTTTTCAACTTAATTTTAAAATTTTGGAGAAAAGGGCCCATCAACTTTAAATCGATATACAAATAGAGATAATCCACAGTCATAAAGACAACAAATACAAGAAATCCATATATGAGACACATATACACATACTTCTCTATGAAAGAACACCCAGTTACACTGGAAAGAAGATGAAGGAGAAGAAAAGGAAGAGGAGGAGGAGAAAAAGAAGACAAAAATGAAGGAGAAGAAAGAGGAGGAGGAGGGAGAAGAGGAGAATGGAAAAAGGTAGAGGAAAAGGGAGAGGACGAGGGTAGAAAGAGATGGGGAAGGAGGAGAGGAGAAGTATATGCAGGAGAAGGAGGGAGACGGGGAAAGTATTTAGGTCAGGAAAAAAAAGACAGCTTTAATAGAACAAGGATTTTCACTAATTACTCACGAAGATTTGGAAATGCATGAAAACAGCATGGGGAAATGAAAATCAAACTATTATTGCATCATCAACATAAAAGTAGCTATAGAGAAACCACTATATAATTCACATTCCAAAATATTGTTTTAAGTCATTCTGGGGAAAAAAAATTCTTATGAAGTTACAGATCAAACAAACAAACAAAGCAGAAGACTCTTCCAGCTACTGTTATTGGTAGATTTGGGGGCCCAAGGAAACCATGCGTGACAGCCATTAATGAAGATGTTGACACTCTCAGTGGGCCTAGCAAAGAGAAAACTTATTCTACCCAGGCCTGGATTGTTCTTACAACAAGGGACAGTGAAAGAAGATCCCTTCTTATCCCACTAGGTTAGTGGCACTTTTTCCCATCACTGCAACACAGCCTAAAGCTGTGGATTTAGAGTCACCTTGGGAGCAGTTTACAGATGAGAATAAAAAGAGCACATTCTTAAGCTGCCCAACTTTTCTGAGTGCTAATATCCAATCAACACCAGGACCAGGAGGAGGCAACCAGGAGACTCTGGCTATCAGAAGGGTATAAAGGGATCTTGAAGGCAGCCACCCTTCATCTTTTTCTAGAAAACGGAATTCAATGACAATCTGTTTTTGCGATTGTAGTGGATGGGTGTGGGCTTTCATTGTTTTCCTCTCTTATAGCGTGAAGTTCAGTGATATACAGATAGAGTTTTTGTTTGTTTTGTTTTATCTTTTTTGAGTGTCCTATTTAATCAAAAAAAGTAAAGTAGTTACTCTGCCTAATCATTTAATTTCATATACAAGATAATCAATTTTTCATCTTCTCCCATGAAGTATGTTAATATCTCTCATGGTGACCACAAAAACCAGGCACCTACCTTCAGGGACGCAGAGAGCAAACATTTCATAGTTTGCCAGTGTCATTTCAGATGACGATGGCATTTGACAAAATTTTCCAGTAATTTGACAAATTGCCTTTTATAATTAAATCTAACCAATATGAAATATGAATTCTTAATCAGACTTATGACCTTACTATTATTGTAATGGAAATGGTTTCAGCCACTTCCAGCTAATGAAATCAGACTTATCCCTTTGACAATTTCCTACATCTGCATCCATAACCTCAAGTCTGGATAGCATCCTCCCTGCAGCAAACACACTTACTATTGGGAAGAAATTCACTTTAGTTGTGCCTCTGATCTTAATTGGCCAGGCATGAGAACACACAGCACTGATCATTGAAGAGAAGGGTAGATTCGACCATTTATAAGCAAAGTGGAAGGAATAGACAGATCACCTCTGCACTTGAGATAAGGAAACTATATGATATATTAGCATATAAGTTGAATTATAGCAGAATCTAATAATCTTTCCCAAATGATTGATCACACAGTTGGATTAAAACTAGCATGTCTGTGTTGGCCAACATTCTGAGCTGTTTCACCAACACTTTTTTTCTTGGAATGAAATCCAGTGAAAGAAAGTACTGTATCTTTCTCCTTTGGAGTAAATCATACCTACCTCTTATAACGACCAATAGCCATTATGGGAATGACAAACTTATTTCTACCCTGGTTGCCATTCTTACCTATAGTTAAAGTAGGCTGCCATATAGGAGATATTTTCAAGGTAGCCCAAAAGATTTCCATGGATTAAAAAAAATAATAATTTCCTCACCGACTATCAAGGTGACCAAAATGCCACTGCCCATCCAGTGGACCATTCATTCTTCACTCATTCATCAAACAGTACTAAGTACCTAGTATATGTCAGGTCCAGCTAGAACTAAAAAAAAAATAAAATAAAATACAGAAAACAAAAAAAAAAACAAATAAAAAACGGAGACAAAAAATAAAGCTTTCAATTTCAAAGCTCCAAGTCTAGTATGAGAAATGAGAAAACATACATAGTTAAAATACAGTGAAAAAAGGGCTATGATACATGTAAGACAGGGGTGGGATTACAGCATTTTTATTGGAAATTGCATTCTTTTTTTTCTTTATAAGAATCTTTAAAAAGAAAAGTTGTTATTAGATGGACATTCAACACCTTACTGCTTCATGTAAAAAAAAAATCAGATTCTTTTCTTTTTAAGATCTTATTTATTTATTTATTAGAGAGACAGAGAGAGACAGAGAGAGACACAGAGAGAGAGAGAGTACAAGCAGGGGCAGCAGCAGAAGGAGAGGGAGAAACAGGCTCCCTGCTGAGCAAGGAGCCAGATGTGGAGCTCAATTCCAGGACCCCAGGATCATGACCTGAGCCTAAGGCAGACACTTAACCAACTGAGCTACCCAGGCACCCCCAAAACATCATATTCTAATAGGAATTGGAATATCTACATTTTAGTTCTGATTATGTTTTTAACTAACTGTGGAGCACTAAGCACCTCTCAGTGTATAAAAATACATGTGTTCTGAGGAATCCAAATATATATGAATATATGACATCGGTCTGTCTATCTAAAAAGCCCTAATGTTGCCTTATTGTTCTATAATTCATGTAGAATATGAATAAGAAGAATAACAAAATAGCAATAGAATGTCCTTCAGAGTGAGAAAAACCTGATTTTTCTTCTCAACTTTATTTCAAATGGAAATACTTTGGCATAGTATTTAGTTACCTTGAAATTGATTCTTATCTTGCAGTGTTGTGAGAATTTATTAAGATATGTGAAGCGTCAGTGTCCAATGTAGTGCCTATCACCTTATTTGTCATCAACTTATGGCTCTTCACCCTCCCACACACACACATGCAAACACATGCCTTACCCATCTCCTTACAGCTAAGTGAGGTCACTTCACAGATAAGAGTCAAGATGGTGAACATATGCACATATGCTTTGTTGAAATGAACTGAGATAGATTCAGGGGAATCTTTGGACCATGAAGGGGGGATTGGCCAAGGAAGGTCTGGTGACTCTGGGCAGCCAAGAATCATACCAGGTTAAGATGTAGTCCATGTATGAGGAGAGAAAGAATCAGAGTGTGCAAGATTTGTCAAAGGCACACCCTGTATTTTTGAAATTTATTTCACTTGATCAATGAGTGCGTATTTATTATCTTTCCTGTGCCCATAGGTGTTCTGGACATTAGAAGTGGAGAATGCAAAACAATTCCCAAAAAAAGTTTTAATTATGTAAACTGACCATTTCACTCAAAACTAACAGTGGGTTTTATATTTTTCATGAACAGCTCATCACGTGTACAAAAAAAATAGGTTTTCTTATGTCTATGTAAGCATTGGATAAAGCTACCATTGCAACATTAATTTTATATACAGAAGAGTTATACATGTGTGAATGAGATCATAGATACACACACACACGCACACTTACTTTTACCTTTTTATCAAGATAAATCTTACATAGTAAAGTGTACTAATATTAAACTTACAGCTTGATAATTTTTTACATTTGTATATCCTGCATAGTCATCAGTCAGACCAAGATGTAAAAGATTTCCAATTTTTAATAGAGTTTTATGTCTATTAGTTGTCTTTACTATTTCTCAATTTTCTCTCAATCGAGAGCAACTGTAATACAGAGAGCCCTCCGTATTCTTCTGTAATAATAAAAATGAAAAAAACCCTGAAATATTCAAAGAAAACCTCCTTTGCTTAGCAACATAACATAGGAAACTGCAGAAAACTCTATGTTCTATTCAAGCTCAGTTATTCAGAATTTCTAACAGTGGCATTTGTAAAAATAGTAGAATAAAATTCTAGAGTTTAAACCAAAATCTGCCAATTACTGCCTATGGCCCTAGACAAGCATCCTTTTTTGTGTTTCAGTTCCATAATCTGTAAAATAATGAAATAATAATCCTTAGCCTATATACTTTACAGGAAAATTGTAATGATCAAATGATAAAATTCATACGATAATCCACTTTAAATTGCAAGGGACTATAAAAAAACAGTATTACCTGTTTTCTCAGACAAACTAGTTTGGAGCATTTCAAATTTAATAAATCAGTCTGATTTATTCCCAAAGGAAATAGTTCCTATCTCTTGATTGGGAAACTATTGAGGTTTTTTCTAATAATCAACTGTTTATACTTCATTTGCCCTTATTCAATTTCATCCTGTTAACAAATATCTTCCTTCTAAATTCTTTCCCCTTGGGTATTTATGCTTTTCTGGCTTTTCTGCCACAGCAGTGATTATCTGTGAAATATTAGAAGGAAATTTTACTGGAGTAATAAGACCATGATTATTGAGCCTCATTCAGAAGTGTCTCTCAAAAAGAACCAGTAAGCATTTTGCAATATATAGATGAAAATCCTGTGAAATGCAAAGCTGATTATAAAAATCACTCATTCTTTCAACCTTAAAACTTTTAAATAGGACCTGCATGAATTATGAAAAATATTCTTTTATACCAATGCCATTTATGGTGATTTTATACAAATATCTATTTGAACTCATATATATTTATCTCCCATGGACAATTGTGGGAATTTATTTTCCAAAAAACATTCGTGTTTTTACTTTTCTTTTCTATACACTACATGCGCCGAGGCAGAGGACTAAACTTTCCAGATTGTGTGAGGGTGCCTTTAAAAAAATCTCCTGAGTATGGGTGAAAAATGCCTAGCCACTGAAAAACTGAGAATCAGTATCCAAATCAAATTACCTTATTCTTCACTCAAATGGAATATTTTTCTTTTATTTTCTGAAAGAAATATGAACAGAAGGTAGGAACGTGCATCATTTTGGAGGTCCAGCTACTTCGGATAGCAAAGGTTTTTTTTCATATTCTAAAGTGAACAAAAATAAGTTGGGGGCCCCTCATGCTCAATACTTCAGTGAAAATTCTTCTCTATGCACATTCTTTCTCCAGGAAATGCAGATGTCCTGGATTATTTGGTCAACATAGCATTTGAAAGAAGCCTAATGAAAAACAATAAAAAAGGCGAAGTCTTTATAAACATTGAATGCTAGAGAAGGAGAAATTCTTTACACAGAAATGTATGGTAAGTCAAGTCTGAGAGTTAACACAGCCACTTACTACCTATAAAAAATCGACAACATGAATGGACCTTGAGCACATTATATTAAGCAAGATAAGCCAGACAGAGAAAGACAAGTACTGTATAATATGACTTATATGTGGAATCTAAAAAAATCAAACATGTAAAAAACTCCACCAATCCCCCCCAAGACCGAGAATAAAACAGAGGTTACTAGAGGATGGGGTGGGAGTATAAAATTGATGGTGTTTAAAAGTACAAACTTGTGGGGTGCCTGGGTGGCTTAGTCAGTTAAGCTTCTAGCTCTTGATTTCAGCTCAGGTCATGATCTCAGGGTCTTGAGATCAAGCCACATGTTAGGCTCCATGCTGGGTGTGAAGCCTGCTTAAGATTATCTCTCTCCCTCCCTCTCCCTCTGCCCCTCCCAATTCACACTCTCTTCCTCTCAAAAAACAAAAAACAAAAACAAAAACAACAGTGCAAACTTGTAATGAGAACTAAAATAGCCATAGAGATTGAATGTACAGACAATAATATGTACTATAAGTATACAATGTGTTGAATATCATTACAGTGTCAACTGTATTATAATATATAAATGTATGAAAGTAACATAATATACACCTTAAATTTACACATTGTTACATGTCAGATTAAGCCAATTAAAAAAATGATTAAGCCAAAAATTATCTGAAGCTTACTTTTCTCAAATCATGTCAGTCAGGATGCTTTCTGCTGCAAGCGACCAAATGTTAGCTAACTAAAGGAGGCTCAAGCAAGAGTCTGTGTGTGTTTTGTTTGTTCTTACATAACAAGAAACCTAAATGAAGGAGACTCAGAGTTGATTCCATGCTTCATCACTGAGTGCCCTGACTTTTCTTATCTCCCCGCTCTCTGTCCTCACTGTGCTGTCAGGGTCAAATGTTATGTCAGAAGATGGCTGTAGCAGCCCTGGGTATCTCATTCTCACAGAAACTCTGGGAACAATGGGTTGCACTTTCTTATTGGCCATCTTTTTTTTTTTTTTTTTTTTTTTACAGAAGGAGAATCATGCCCACAGTTCCACTAAATGGGATTATATGTCCATCCCTAGTCTCAAGGCAGCCTGGAAAAGAGTCAATTATTTTCAGCCATTATGGTACAAAGTAAGCTCTGCTGGCAAGGTCAAAAGGAGAAAGAGATGGTTGCAGGGTGGACAACCAGCATCATCTGTCTACCACAAACATCCGGTTTACATAGTACAATGGAGGCTTGATCAGGTCAGGTCACATGCTGCCTCATTTAGTTTAGTGTCTCGAATAAAGTAAATATATTGAAATATATGCCCTTATTCATTTGGCACTTTGGAACTAAAATATAAAGGTCAGCCCAAAGATCAGTTTGGGCCTAGAGGCATCGTCTTGAAAAATAAGATCTGAATGGCTTTGTGGTGATCCAAGATCTAGCTTCAACAACTATTCCACAGGTATATAGTCTTATACCTGAACCTTTTCATATGCACGTTACCTCCCTAAACTCGGAAGCTATTTGCACTTGTGACCCACTGTAATAATTTGCCAATTATTTAAAAATAATTTATCAATTACCACGAAAGAATAGAGAAAGAAGCAACTTATTCTTTTGGAACCTTAAATTTTTCATCTGTAAAATGATGGTAGCCATATAGGCTTCATGGAGTTCATCTGAAGATTGTCTTAGTTTGGGTTTCCTAAAGGCAGAGCCTGAGAAGCAAATTTTTTTTTTTAAGATTTTATTCTTTTATTTGACAGAGAAAGAGAGAGCACACAAACAGAGGGAGAAGCAGGCAAAGGGAGAGGGAGAAGCAGGCTCCCGCTGAGCAGAAAGCCTGGAGGAGGGGCTCAGTCCCAGGACCCTGAGTTCATGACCTGATAACCTGAGCTGAAGGTAGACACTTAGCCGACTGAGCCACCCAGGTGCCCCCTGAGAAGCAGATTCTTATGTTAAGTCTTCACAGAAAGAACGCTCTTAGGAAAAAGGAAATGTAAAGCATGGATTAAACAGGGAAAAATAAGCGAAGCAGGGATGTGGTTTCAGTTAGAGACCAGCTTAAGCTTGGCCTGATCCCATGGGAAGTTTAAGGAGCTAGCTATCAAAACTCCTGTCAGTCAGTCAGTCAGTCATGAGCTGTAGGATGAGGAATGGAAGTGAACAGTATATACCGAACCTCCTGGATGAAGTGGCTCCCATTTGATGGAGGGCAAGTCTCTCTTAGTCATTGGCTGCTAACTGCTGTGAAGGGAAATGGTACCTCAGCCAGGAAAGGGGATACAGTGTCCACTATAAGGAATAGGTATGATGATATACATGAAGCATAAACACAGTGTTTGGGAGACAGGAAATGCTCAATCAGTATTTCTATAAAACAACAAACGAGTTAGTAAGGCTCCAAGAAAGAGTGGCCAGTGAGAATTATGATGACTAAAAGTTTGTTCTTTATTCTGAATGTGAAGGAGCAGAGCAACCGAATTTTAAACAGAAGAATGATATATCTGGGTGTAAGAAAGAAAATTCCAGTGACTGTATGGAGAAATGTTTGAAGAGGGATGTACCGGGGGCAGGGAGAATGACTAGAACACGGTACAGAAGTCATATTATGGACATTATATGAGTTTAAACTAAGGTGATAACAAAACTGCAAAAAATAGAAGGGTAACACATCAAAGTGTAAAGGGCTACTTCCCAAAACAGTCAATTTATTACATATTAGGGCAAGAAGTGGCAAAGAATATAACTGATAATTTCAATACTATGGCATTTGGCTTCCAGTAGCCACTCTGGATGGGGGAATAATTTTTTAACTGTCATAATGTAACCGTATAACAATAATTTCATTTGTCTCACTTTTTTATCAATATCTATTTCATAAATAAAGATAAATAATTGATTGCAGTAAAGATTATGCCTATTCTCCAAACTGAAAGAACCCTATGACTCAATTTTACACATAACTGATGCATTTGACCAGATGACTAGTTTCACTTTTTTGATATTCAGTGAATTCATTGACCTTTTGATCAAGCACGTCATCCTCTGGTATGTATAAAATACATGTCCAGTGTAACTCTCTAGGCAATGGTAATTATAATGAAAGGGGTTTTGTTTGTTTATTAGATTTAATAAATCTATAATCATAATTTCTGGAATCATGATTAAGGCCCTCATCCCGGACTTCTCACATTTGATATTTTTCTCCTACTACTATGGAATATTCAGAATTTAGATATATTCCCATTCATCACAGATTCTTGTCAAGGCATCCTCCTCTCACTTATTTTATTTGTTCCTAGTAATCCTTTTTTTTTTTTAAGATTTTATTTATTTATTTGACAGAACGAGAGACAGCCAGAGAGAGAGGGAACACAAACAGAGGGAGTGGGAGAGGAAGAAGCAGGCTCCCAGCAGAGGAGCTTGATGTGGGGCTCGATCCCAGAATACTGGGATCACGCCCTGAGCCGAAGGCAGACGCTTACCGACTAAGCCACTCAGGCGTCCCTGTTCCTAGTAATTCTTTAACCTTGAATCTAAAGTGAACTTTTTAGAAGCATGTGTGCCCCCCCAACATCTAAGATTTGATATGAATCTTTGAATACTTATGGATTTTAGACATGAGATTTCCTTCAATCATTTCCTGTGTGAGATATTTGATGTTGGCTTTATTCTCTTTCTAAAGACTAAGGGGGGAGCTCAGTCTTTACCGTCCTTCGGTAATCTGATGTCTAAAGAGGGGGAAAAATGCTTTCAGCTTATACCACATGCAATCTAACTATCAAAATGAAAAGTAAGTAGCAGAAACTTTGTTCTAAAAAGGAATTGCTTCATCTGATTTGAAATCTGTTTCATAAGTTACTAAGGCACAGGGTGTTAATTTAGCAGTGTTAAATTTTAATATGTTACAATATAAAATTAGATCAAATGAAATGTTCAATTCTCTTGTTAATATGGTACTGGTTTAAATTTCTGGCATTTTTTGTCTTATTGACATCAGTAAAAAAATAGATAGAAGATGTACTTATAGGAGGAATGGTATTTACTGCTATCAACTGCATTTGTCAACTAACACTGTTCATTTCTCGACAGCTGCTTCTCAAAAACTTGACCTGTTTTGCAATGCTTATGAAATTCAAGTCATATAGACCTTCAATTCGTAAAAGATTTACTGAACAATGCTATGTCTCAGAAGCTATGCTAGGTGTTACTGAGTTGCTAATATGGATGAGAACATTACCTGCTTTCAGGCATCTTGAAATTTATTATTGTAACAAACACACAGACAGAACTGAACAGTTACAGAGTGCTTTGAGAATTAATCCGATGATCATGATCTCTTGGTAGGGAAGAGGGTTGAGGAAATGTTTCTTACATAGAAGTAATAGGGCTTTCAAGTAAGGTTAAAATGGGAGAGATGGAATAATAGAGCAACTAAGGTAAAAACGTGCACAGATATGATAAAAAGTCTAAAAAATAAACAAAAATTTTATAAATGTTCTAAACATTTCATTTGAATTTTATTTTGAAGGGAAAGTGCTGAAGTCTCATTTCTAGGGGTGGGGAAATATGACAAGTTTTAGAAACATATCTATTTGATGTTGTTAGATCAAAATGTCTGAACAGTTAAATAAAGTTTTATTTATTACCTGGATATTTGCTTACCTACAAACACAACTTTAACCATTAACTTTATAAACTTCATGGCTATAATGTAGTAATAGTTTTACTGTATTCTCTTTTTATTCTCCTCTCAAAAGAATAATATTGAAACACAAATCTAAAAAAACAATGTTCATTAATCCAACAATGGAAGGATACTACTCATTATTTCATGATATAAACATTGTAGTGACCCATATTACATGTATCTCCAACTTTAAAATAATAAAATAAAAACACTTGACTGAAAACTCACTATCTTTGTAATGTCAGCATTGCTTGGTTATGGAACAGCTGCCAAGCAAGAATGAAGGCATATTTGCATGCTAGAAATAATGAGACATTATAAATCTTTTATAACTTAAAAAAAAAATTCCAAACCTAAATATTTTCTCTCTCTGCAATGTATATGAGCTATACATTTTTCTACTATTTTGATACATGGAGAAATTTACTTAACGATAATGCTAGAGATATGCCCATACATATGAAACCATGTATTCACATGGCAAGACTGAATGATGTTGATAACAACAAAAACAATACATTTTCCTTTATATTCAGAATATAGTATGCACAAATCCTGCAAATTCTTCCCCCATCAAAGTGGAGAAATACAAAAATATATAAGTAAAAAAATAACAACAAAAACGTCAGTTAATGATAAAAGTTATGATTAAGATAAAGTAAAGGCAGTCAAAAAGTCCCATCAGAGGAAGTGACATTTGAGTTCAGCTGTAAAGTATGAAAAGAACCAATTATTTTAGCAGTGAAGTTTGGAGGCAGGTGTGGGGAGGAAGGGGTTGCCTAGAGATGCAACAGTAAGGGCAAAACTGAACTCTGGGAACTTATAGAAACAGAGGGGAGAGCTGTTTGGTGGGAATCATGAGGCAGAAAAAACGTGTTCAGGTTAGGAGTTTGAGGAAAAAGAAGAAAACTGGAATTTATTTTAATGTCATTGAGAAGGTATTTAGAGAATAGAAGCCCAGGAGTATTGTGATACATATTAGTAGTAATATGGTACATAGCAGGTACTCAACTTTGCTAGGATAAAAAAATGATACAATTAAAACTTTTCTCTATGTTTTATGTTATGTTGGTGCTTTATTTTATATTAGTAACTGTTTAAGTGAACTCTACCTGTGAATATACTAAGCATGATTTGACCAGTTTTTTTTCATACTAACATTTGGTCAGGATTTTCATTTGATGGAATAACTGATTTGAAATATTTATGAAAACAAACATTCTTGTTAGCATTCAATTACAAGGTTGGACTCACTTAAGTATTCACATTAGTGTCTTAACATATTTAACAACATTTTCATTTTTTTGATAGATGAATGCTACTATATATGGGTATCATAATTTCTGAAGGGTTGATCAAAGAATTTCAAAGTCTGGAGGTGGCAAAAGCTTCCCACAGCACAAGGGCAACCGAAAGAAACTAGACATTTTATTTATTACATTTAAATTGAAGAAATATAACAAGTGACTTTGTCTCCTTTAAATTCTTCTTTTGTACTATTTTTTGTTTCTAACAACAATAGAAACTAAGAAATGAATTTAATGCTGTGGAGAGATGGCAGGCTCAGGATTTCACTCAAATAATAAAACGGTATGCCGCATCCAAAGCATTGTGTTAATAGAGTTCATAGAAAGTATGTCTGCTTAATTGATTCATGTTACATTTGGTTTTCCTCCCCTTGGTGAAGTCATCCTCATTTCTTACCCAAGGTAGTTTATGCCTTGCCACTCCAATATACTAAAATCAGCTCTTAGATTCTGCAGATCTAATTCCAGTATGGATATTTGGATGACTTTGATGATAATCATTTCCAGAGTACCTAAGAAATTGTGATGGCCACAGCATGTGTGGATTATCTTTATTTTACACAAAGGACCATGATCCCTTGCCATACTAGCCCTCCATTCCCCACAGCTGTGGCCACTTGTGTCCCATACACAGGTCAAACCTAACTCAGGCTCTGAAATTAATCTTCTCTTAATCCAGAGGAATTTAAACTCTAATAAATAAAATCTGAGCAGGCTGGAGTACTTCTTACCTAGAGACCAAGATCTATTAACTCAAATTTTTTTTTCTTATTCCTATGACTGGACTTTGACCTTCTACTTAGTTCTAATAACAATATACTTTTTGTTCTGATAAAGAAATTTATCTTCTTGAAAAATTGCCAGAATATCAGTTATGCCAACACACCTCTTTGATTACCAGACTCTCTCCTTTTCAAGTTTTTTTTTTTTTAATTTTTCTGGTAAATAACTTTTTTTCACTAATTAAATGAAACATCTGAAAATCTACAGGTAAGAACTTCTATAAACATTGCTTCCTAAGAGAATATGTTCACTCTAGCCAAGTTATCATATGTGCTAGAAGTTCTTAGGTCATTCTCAGATGGATGCTAGGCTTGAAAATTATTTTCTACATGAAAGGAGATTATACTTGGCAAGGGCTGACCAATATACACAGGATATGGAAGGAAAACATTAGTGCAACTGGGGAACAGCACCTGGAGGAGAAGTGCCTCTTGCACGTTCTAAGAGTGACTACAGCTGCTGCTTGAGTGACTTCAAAAAATACAGGAAATGGAGGAGAGAATGACGTAATGTTCAGCCATGTCTCCATGGAGGAGCATATCATATGTGATTTGTTCCAAACCACCTGAACAAATAGGCTCCAGGTAGGCTTATCTACTTGCATCAAGTAAAGGGAAAAAGTTTAACACCAAGACTGAATACATTTCTGAGAAGTTTTTCCTAATGATAATGTGGAAGAACAAAGAGTTAGAGATGTTGGCTCTACAGAAAGTATTGAAGTCTAAAGTGAGGACTATATTACAAGTACATGCTTCATTAGAGGTACCTTCCTTCCTTCCTTCTTGTCACACTTATCACCTTTTTTCCTTACCTGGTCCCCTTCTCTCCTCATTCTGACGCCCTGATGATCACTAATAATTCAACTGACAGGAAGCATACAGGAGCCATATTTTAGATTGGCTTGCATATCTGCATTAATGGAGTCTCATTAGAAGCACTAATCAGGCCACAGACTCATTATTCAGCCTTTTCTCTCACTGTCTCACATCCCCTTTTACTCTTGTATCCACTCTGAGTATCTTTGCGTGTTTTCTACTTCAAGTATCTGCAATTAGCCAGGCCTGTAAAGCGACGCACAAAGATACAAATAGTAGAACTCGTAGACGATCATGGAAATTTGTAAACATGACCAGAAAAAGAAATGAGTCTTTAAAGGCTCTGAAGTGACATTCGCGTCAACCTCCATTACAGATTAATTTTGATTTCTGAAAATTTACATTTTAAGATAGTATATTAAATGATCCATTGTTTTTTCTTTCCAATCTCTATTGCGGACTTCTTATTCAGCTCTGTATTCCCAATACCGAGAATGGTAACTGGGCCATAGGAAACTTATTAAGTATCAAAAAGAATGAAATTGAAATGCACGTTATTTAAAATATATTTTTCTTTCATTTATTTCATCTTCAATAGTAAAAATATCTTCTGTAGCAACTCATAAAGGACAAGGTGAATTACAGATTTGAGTTCATTTTCTAGGCAATTTGGATATCTTTCTTTCGCCCAGCCTCCCTCCCTCATAAAATGCACCAAAAGAAAATAGTTCTCTTTAAGTCTCCCTTTATTTATTTATTTTTTAAATAAATGATGAGGAAGCAAAAGGCAAGCTGAGGGAAAAGCAGGAACTGATACCTCACAGCCCCCCCACCCCGTGTGATATATGTGACATTCCTCAAGCACTCCTGACAGTCCAAAAACAAAGAAAAGGGAAAAACAAATGGTTAACTGATAGAGATCACAGCCATGCAGGACAGGAGATACTTTGCAACTGTCTTAATGATTTGGAAGAAAAAAGCAATCTCTAGAAACTTATAGACTCAATTTCCTGGAGCCCTCACATCACCCTCTCCT
Source organism: Ailuropoda melanoleuca (assembly GCF_002007445.2). Lineage (NCBI taxonomy): Eukaryota > Metazoa > Chordata > Mammalia > Carnivora > Ursidae > Ailuropoda > Ailuropoda melanoleuca. The sequence continues at coordinate 22,440,595 of NC_048231.1, read as the reverse complement.
CCATAGGATAGAAAATCTTATATAATCATCACTCCTCACAACCCCAGTGCAGCTCTTTCTGCCCGTGAGTCCTGTCCCTGTGCTTTAATAAAACCACTTTTTTTGTACCAAAAGCATCTCAAGAATTCTTTCTTGGCCATTGGTTCAGAACCCCACCACTTCAAACCACAGCACACAGACATATTAAGGAAGAGTTCAGTGTTCATACAACTTGAGAGAAATGGTACCTATTATTTAAAGAACGGCAAATAAAAAGCAAAGAACAATGCATGTGAAAAAGTGTCATAAAAATCTCACCCTATGTATGTTAAAAGGCTACATACAGAGACGATCCCTTGACCATTTGTGATACACGGGTGCAGTCCAATTCCTACAGGGACATTTAGGAGATGAGCATATGGCATGAGTGCAAGGAAGCACATTGTAAATGGCCATGAAGGATGACTTCCTGTTGAAACTGCAGCTTGCCCCCAGCAGCACTCAGCATAAGGGGTAAGGCTGGATTTGGGCTGGGGAAGGGAGAGGAAGGTTATTAAGGTAGAGGGACAGCACCCACAAAGACCAGGAACTTTGCATATTCAGAAAAATGCAGCCAGCTCTGCAGGGCTAACTTTTGCAATACCAGGCACGGAGCACAGCAGTAGGGGCAGAGTATTAAGTAGGGGGTCTAATCCTGATTGCTTTGATTTTTAGCCCTGAAAAGGCAGCTAAAGTCCCAAGACTCCTTCACGGGGCTTGCCCTCTGAACGGAACCACACTGACACACTTACACATAGAGGGCTGCCCACGCTGCCTGTTTCTAGGAATTGGAAGGATGGCTTCTTACCTAAAACTTTCCCCCTTTGTCACCCTGCATTTTGCTTTAAATGCAAGCATTACAGACTCATCAGAGTCTTCTTTAAAATAAACAATAGCAACAACAAAACATTCTCCAGAGAGTAAAGTATTGAGTTTACCAGCCCATCAATCACACTTCTTTCCCACTAACAGGGGAACGGAGGAAAGGAATGATTTTAGAGCCTGGGGCCCCAGCTGCAAAAGGCAGTCCTGGATAGGTAGCATAGAGCTGGTGACCTGGAAATGCCAGGCTGCGTTCATGCAGACAAACAGGCCCAGGAACCTTGGACAAAAAGGCACAAGTAATCATGGAGGGGGACACAGAGGGTAGAAATACACCAACAGGTCAAGTTAAGGAGGGCACAAAATACAAAGTGATTTAGTAAGCATGTACTCGTGCTGATTCTGAATCTTGTGGAAATCTCTGTATTACGCAAAAGCGCACGGGACAGAGCTACTTTCCTCAGATCATATGCTCCTCTCAATGGAGACAACATGGGGAGACCTCAAAGCTGAGACTGTAAATTACTGAATTTCCACTTTGGGATTATGGGTATTTCCCCCCTGCATTTTACCTTGCCTTCTCTGTTGTGTAAGAAACATGAACCCTTTTAGGGCAAGGCCTATACTGCTTTCGCAGAGACGCTCTGGAGCAGCGACTCCAAGCATTAGGATTTGCCTGTTACTTCTCAGCTGTATCCAACCTTCGTCAGGTACGTTAGGCATTTTTGCCTCAGTTTCTTTGTTTGTAAAGTGGGAACCATAGCAGGTACCTTCCTCACAAGGTTGTTGGTAAGGTAAATGGCTTTTTAATACTTACAAAGTCTTTGGAAGAGTGCCTGACATCTAATAAGGGCTGTAGACATGTTAGGTGTTATTTTACCCAGAAATTGCAAAAATAAAAGGAGCAACATGAGTGAAGCCAGCAGCATTCTTATGTGACTCTTAGAGAAACAATTTTAAAAAGAAAGGTGAGTTTACTTTTTAAAAATATTTAGCTACTTTTAAATGTCATACATGCGCCCAACCCAGTTACTTACATAATAACTTTCTAAAAGATGATGCATGGCCACTCAAGCCTTAGCTTAATGCTGTGGTGCTCTAAATATCAGTGGAAGCAAAACCAAAAAATAATAAAAGAAAACAAACAAAAATAGGATCATGGCTCCATTACAGACTTCTACTCAGTTTGAAAGTGAGTTAACAGAATAACCAGAGTTCAACTCTGTTAAGGTGACAGTGGATGTCTTATTATTGATTTTTATTTTATATTATATTGAATTCTACCCCAGGAGGGTCATTATTTCTTTACTTGCCAGCAGGAAAAACTCCCATCCCACTGTGACTCAGGAGGCCACAAATGAGTCTAGGAAATCTGTCCTGCGTTTGTCAATTTGCTCAACCAGTTTTATGTTGTGAGGGAATTCTGCTTAGAGGTGGCTTGAACTGTAGGTCCTTTCACCTGCCCAAGCTGAATTAGTCAGCACTTATCATCTGCAAAATGCAGTAATCCCCTCTTTCTCCTCTTATCTGCAGGAAATATGTTCCAAGACCACTGGAGGATGCCTGAAACCACGTAGCACCCAACACTATGTCCATGTGTTTCTTTCCTTTACATGCATACCTATGATAAAGCTTAATTTATAAGTTAGTCACAGCCAAAGATCTATAGCAACTAATAATAAAATAAAACAAATGTAACAACATACTGTAATACATGAGGTCTCTCTCAAAATACCTTATTGTGCTATCATCATCCTTCTTGTGATGGTGTGAGATGACCAAATGCCTATGTGATGAGATGAAGTGAGGTGAATAACGTAAGCATTGTGACATAACATTAGGCTACTACTGATCTTCTAACATATGTCAGAAGAAGGATCATCTGCTTTCTAACTGCGACAGACGGTGGGTGAGCGAAACCACAACAGTGAAACCGTGGGTAAGGAGGGACTACTGTACATCTACCTTCTGCGTCTATAAAATGAGAAGTCCTATTACATGATCCCAAAGGTCCCTTTCAACACCAGAACTCCGTAATTCCAAGCCCAGAGAACCATTTGCTTAGAAGTGAGTTGAGAAGATCAAACAAACTTTTTCAGAAGAAAGGCTGATTTAGCTGCATCTTCCTATCTTTTAAAGTTTGCACAGTCAAGTCCTCAAAGATTTACCTGTCCCAATAACTTCCAATAATTTGTTAGGCTTCTCTCTTAATTCTCCTCACTTTTGTCTAAACTCCCATTGCCCAGTGTCGCTGATTCTTGTTTTTACTGATTGGACTTTTATTATCATAAAGATAGTGCATGCACCTTATGCGAGCAAATGAAATACATATATATACAATGGAGACAAGAATAGATTTTCCCTCTAAATCCAGAAACATTTTTTTCTTGGATATCATCGCAGAAATTTCCCATTTACTTTAAACATACAAATACACACATTCTTTAGATACTATTTAATACCTTAGTTATTAATTTGAATTAATAATATATCTTAAAAATATTTCTATATAATCACACAGCTTTTATCACATTCTTTTAAAATAGTGGCCTATGTTCTATTATTCTTAATTTTCTGTGGATGGATAGTTTTTATTTTTATTTATTTATTTTTTCACAAGACTTCAACGACTATATAGAGTTAGAAAATTTATTATGCAATTACTCATATTACAATTACTGACTGAAAACTATGTAGATTTTTAATCTGAATGAATATGGACACGATATCCTCCAACATTGTACAAATTTGCATACTCGCAATCACACATTTGGCAAGCCTTATACTATCAGACTAAAAAATTTTTCCAATCTGACAGTGTGAATGTTATTTCATTGCCATTTGAGATTCTTTAACATTGAATAGATTCTTTAACTTTGATGTCAATAGATCAATTATAATATTTCTCAGAATTGATTGTTCTGGATTAACCTTCCAAAGTATCCAGTGGAATTTACAATATGAAAATTCATATCTACCATGAGTTCTAGAAAGTTTTCTTAGATTATAACTTTAAATACCAGTTGTGTTATGTTGCTTGAGTTTTCTTCAGTGATTATTTTCCTGTTTTATTGAGATACAATTGACAAATAACGTGTCAAGTTAAGGTGTGTGATGTGATGATTTGGTATATGTATATTATGAAGTGATGACCACAATAAGGGTAGTTAATGCATCCTTAACCTCACATAGTTACCTTGTGTGTGCGGTGAGAACACTGAAGATTTACCCTCTTAGTAAATTTCAATCATATGATACAGTATTGGTAACCATTGTTGCCATGCTGTACATCAGATCCCTAGAATTTCTTTCCTTTTTTCTTCAGTGATTTTGAAGTTTAGGTGTTCTTTCTCTTCGATTTACGCCATAGGCAGGATTATTTTTGTCTATTTTCATTGGTTTTCTTGTTTTTTTTTTTTTTTCCTACTAGGAAAGTATTTTGGATTCAGTGAACTGCACACAGAGAAGGAACCCAATGGAAAAATTATTACTTGCTCACTAAAGGATATTTCAAACTTAGAAAATTTACGGATGGATTTGTAACTCAAAATTAGTCCCTAAGTACGGCACGGTTAGCACTCACAACATTAAATCCTTAGTTTCTAGACTGGAAATGAATTGAGACAAAGTTATTGAGGATCATGCTGCTGATGACAAAATGTAAATAACCCGTCACTAAATGTTTCCCAGTAGGAATAACCAGGAAAGAGTCTGCCTCCTGGCTAAGATTATTTGTAACCTCGAACATGTTTTTGTTTCGTTTTGTTTTTCTGAACTAGTCAACAGCAAAAGAAAAGAAAGTCTGGCACCAGGAGAGTATCTAGCCCACATGAAGATCATCAGCAACGGTAAACGATACAGAAGCATTAAAACAGTAATAATGAGAGCCTGTGCCAACACATTCATGCTCTTTGCCTAACTTGTGTACTAACTGGGACTCCAACCTCCTATTTGTCCTAAACTATTCTTATGAATTCTGCTAACGTGCTCCTTAGTGCTGGGCATCTTACCTTCTGATTCACTAGTCTGCCCCTCTCCCTGCCTATTTCAGCATTTCTGGATTCATGGACACATCCGAGGATTAAAGAAAATCACCCCAACTAGTAACCAGCTTTTAATTTTCTTTCTTTCTTTTTTTTTTTTTTAAAGATTTTATTTATTTATTTGACAGAGAGAGAGACAGCCAGCGAGAGAGGGAACACAAGCAGGAGGAGTGGGAGAGGAAGAAGCAGGCTCATAGCGGAGGAGCCTGATGTGGGTCTTGTGATGCGGGGCTTGATCCCACAACACCAGGATGCCCTGAGCCGAAGGCAGACGCTCAACCGCTGTGCCACCCAGGAGCCCCATTTTTTCTAAGAGGATGATATATTCCTGTTTTATCACAAAAGCTTCACTTATCTTCCTCCCGCATCCGCTCTCCTTCCATTGCCACAATCAGCAGAGAAGGGAAACCCCTGAGGAGCAGGTAACACAGAACCAGAGGCCTTGCTGAGCTCAGCCAACAACAGTGTCCATCGTCGTTTTCCTCCTAGAAAACTGAGATTACAAAAATGTTCTCTGTAGCGAATGATCTCAGGAACAACACCAGTGCAGCCCAGATTTATGTCTACTTCCCCAGGAGCTACCAGGACTGCTTTCCCAAAGAGTTCTGAAGGGGCTCATTAAGTTCCACAGTCCTGCTGAGCAAACATCAATGACTTAAATCCCTCCCTCTATTCCTGTGAACTCCTCTCATCCTTACAGTACAAAGGCCTCTAAGGCTACACATAAAGTAAAACCGAATTAAACAGCACTTATCACTACAGATGGAGAATGATCCCAAGGAGGAGCAGTATGTTTTAAGGACAAAAGGGAATGTTCTGGGGGCTGGCAAATGTTCTCTTTCTAATCTTATCAATCAGGCTGTCCTGGAGGCCTCTCTTCCTGCCACTCTTTCCCTGGGAAATGTGCCTTGCTAAGGGAAATGCCCTGGTAGATGTGCAAAATACTTTTACACTTGTGCTGAAACCCCCTAAAGAGGGCCGTTCTCATTTGGACATTGTTTATGCTTTGCTACCACTAAAACTCAGTTTACCCATACTTCCACTGAATTTTCCTAGTTGTACTTCACTTGGAAGGATTTACATGAATCTGTTCACATGTGAGTTCTGGATGTTCAGAGAACTTTTAAGACCTTTCACATAATTAAACAGACCATGTATGTTGATATGCTTGGTTAAGCTACTTTTTTTAAAAAAGATTTTATTTATTTTACTTTAGAGAGAGAGGAAAAAAGAGAGAGAGCAGGGAGAGAGGGAGAGAATCTCAAGCAGACTCTGCACTGAGCCTGGAGCCAGACACAGGGCTCTATCCCATGACCCGGAGATCATGACCTGGGCAGAAGCCGAGAGTCAGACGCTTAACTGACTGAGCCCCCCAGGTGCCCCAAGCTACTTTCTTATCTTTAGACTTAATTCTAGGCAAAGATTTTGGCCTATCTGCCACAATTAGAAAAAGAAAAAGAAGTGAAAAAGTGACAAAAGACTACAGTACTCTGTGAAAGGTAAAGACCTAGAAAATTAATATCACAAAGCTTTCGAGGTTGCCATATTTTATTACTCTGCTACTGTAAGTGCACAGGGTAAGCAAGAGTTATCATTTTGTGCCAAACTTTGGTTCATTTTTTCCCCCAGACTCTGTCTCTAAAAGAAACGTTGCTAGAGAGGTAAACTTCCTCATTTTTCAATTCATCTCAGAACTTAGTACAGTCTTAGATTTCTTACGTTAATGCAACTAAAAGTTGACAGGTGTGTTCAGTCCCTCTTGACTCTTCGTAATTGCATGAATGTGATCATGAAGCATACACAGGGCACTCATTGTTTCTGAACTTAGCAATTTTGAACTTTGAAGGGATTATTTACTGGTACTTAAGGATGTCTATTCACTGCCCTCTCAAAAACATCCATTAGTTTTCCTTTTTCCTTCTACTTCCTTAAATGTTTTTACAACCTATATACATACATACGTACAGTACACAGTCCAAGAGGAAATTATTTGGATTTTAAGGATTCTGGAATGAAATGAAATATAACTGTTGAAATTGAAAATCCTATTACTACCCCTAAAAATATCCCAAAATTAATTTTTTGTTGCTATTGTGTTGTATTTTATTTCAGAATAAGGTTTAAATTAAATATCTTCTAAAGGCCCCTTCAGATAACTATGAAATCTCCACCCAAGGGTATAACTCTCCACCTTTCCAATAGTCTTTGAAGAAGGCTAGCATCTTTTCAGTTTACTTTAAAAGTAGGAAGTAAAGTTTTCTCGTGGAAGTTTTAGGTATAATTCCGTTCCGTGTTAAAATGCCATCTTCTTGCGTTCATTAAACAGTGAGTTATTTTATTTTGGGAAGAGGCATGTGGCTAAGAGTTTCCAAAAGATCTTTAGCTATGCAGCTGTGTTTCCCATTTTCTGCCCCCGAATCTATCAGAGAAGGGAACATGCTTTTTAGAAAGGAAACTTGTTGTAGGCTTCTAAATTTAAAAGGAGATTAAGGAAACTTTCAGAGTCACTGGCAACTTGGTGCCCAAGTTACTCCCTCCCCTAAACAAGAGCTTCATTTTGATTGCAATTAGAAGATTATATTGTTGAAGGTCAGAAGGCACTTTTGACATTAGCAAATATTTTCAGGGAGACCTCCAACTGATTTTCATCTTGAACGTCAAATTGCAAAGTGGTAACCATCTAGATAGATGGGATAGCATGACAGCAGTTGAAAGACTTATGCTTTCCCATGTAAACGCATCAGTGATGCCTCGATTGACAGGCTTGCCTTGACAACTGATCATAAAAAGATGCTCACTCTTGGCAAGAGCAGAGGTAAAACATCTGGTTTAATAGATGTTGATGCACGAGCAGGGATGTCAATCACCTTCAGATTAAATTGTTTGGATTTGATGCTAAGTGGAAATTTGCAGATCTGATTATTAAAATGGCAAAGCAATCCTTTATAATGACCACAGGGATAAACATCATTTGGAAAATAGGGCAAAAGCCAAAGTTTGAGCAATGTATAATTGTTCAGAAACTCAATCCACTTTCTTCAAAGTGAGAGGTAAGTATATAGTCTTTTTTTTTTTTTGCCCCCCAAAATGATTCCCAGCCCATGGAAAATAATTTTTAAATGCAATGCCCATTAGTGGCCTTATACCCAGAGCTTGAGTTTAAAGGGAATTTTTATTTGAAGGTTTTTACAAGGACCTGAAAAGCAAATAACCACTTTAACATAGCACTGTTAATTAACATTCAAGACATGCAAGCAAAATAATTAGAAGAGGTGTGTAGTAACAATGATAATTTGAATATTCAGACAGAAGTAGAGATATGACCGATGCACTTTGCTCTTCAGCTGCATTTAATTTTGTGTTACATACATGTAAACATGTCATAAAGAATACATCAGAATAAGTAAAAGTAGTCATACTGGAAAGACATATTTAAGAATTCCAGCATCTTCGTCAGGATGGTTGGTTGAGGTAAATGAGCAAACTTTTCTCCTTAATTCAGATTCATGTATTGCTTTTGACCTAATATATTATTATTATAGGTCAGAGATTTTAAAATAGTACCAATTCTTAAAATTCTGTGTGCATGTGTGTGTTTCAGAGAATTCTCATCCCAATATGTTAAGTAGATTTGATTTACAGAAATTCTCCCTAAGTCAACAGTTACCTACACAAGGATAGGATCTTTTCCCATGGGAAAACATTCAAAGATGTTCTTTTAATTTTCAAAAGTCTCAAGATGGTCTAGAGAGTCGTTGTGATCATTCTCCACGAGTTTTTTCCCTTCTCCCAATAAGCAAGCTGTCCCTTTTGAGGCCCTAATATCACTCTAAGATTCATTCAGTAATTCACTGAACCAACATTTCTTCAATAGCCAGTGTGGCAAGCCCTGGGCTACACGATAAAGGGAAGCTAGTTGAAGGCAGAGATTTTTTTCCCCTTGATTCCCTTTTCCATCCCTAACATCACGAAAATGGCTTGGCCAATGGTAGATGCTCAAAAGAATAATAGTTGAATGAAAGAATTAACAAAGAATGAGTAACTAATATAGGGTGCCTCTATCTTATTTGTGTTTACAAGAGAAATAGAGATATTTAAATGGTCCTGTTCATATAAGTAAAGACATAGGAAATTTACAGTGCTTAACTAGTTGAAAAGTAAAAATCCAAGACTCTAATATTTAGCCCCCTAACATGATCAACTAGATACAATACACTTTTATCACATACTTTGCTAATTCCTATTCTGATGTACAAAAATGGTGCTTGTGCTATTAATTAAATATAACTGGTGTTTAAAGAGGTGCATAAGATATGTTTCAGAACAGAGATTGGCAAAACTTTTCTTAAAGAACCAGAGAGTAAATATTTTAGGCTTTGGAAGTCATGTGATCTTTGCGGCCACTCCACTCTGTCATTGTACTATGAAAGCAGCCATAGGCAACATGTAAATGAGTGAACGTGATTCTGTTACAGTAAACCTCTATTTACAAAAATAGGTGAAGGACAAGATTTGGTTCACAGACTATAGTTTTGATCATCCCTGCTTTAGAAAGTTAAAAAAGCAACGTCCAGAGAACTTCTCTATGAAAAATTGACTCATAAATAATACTTCGGGATTAAGAGGGTTAAAATATCCCTCTTTAGACTTGTCATGAATGTTCTGGCCATCCTGAAGAAAGACTCATGTTAAGTTGACATCATTTCCCAGAATTATTCCCCAGGATTATTCTTAGTGTCTCCTCATTTTGTTTTATGTTACAGTTTTCTTCTTAATTTTATTATGTGGTTTTCAGCATCTCTATTGCATTTTAGGTAAAACTCCGATATCTCTAATCCTTCCGTAATGCCATAGAAACACAATTTCAGTCCGGTATTATGTATCCTAAGTGTTTTAACCATTTTTGAAATGGAAACCAAACAAAATCAAGATTTTCACTACAAGTTGAGTACATAGTGTCTTCTCCCTATTATCACTCTCTCCTTTGGATTTGAGCTGGGACAATTAACAAGTTGTTTTTCAGACGTGAAACTGGAGTCTAAGAAGTTGGGGATGGCCTGCCATGGTCACCCAGCTGATTGGTGCAGGGCTTTCTAGTGGGTTCATGCTATTTCTTCCCTAGGAGCTTGGAAGCCCCACTATTTTGCATGTCACTCTAAATACTTAAAAAAGAAAAAAATGTCTTGCAAGCTCTAGTTCCATTTAATGAATTTTTTTCCCATGAGAACTATTTTTCTTTTCCTTCCTTCCTTCCTCTTTTCTTTTCTTTTCTTTTCTTTTCTTTCTACACAACTACTTCTCTACATAGGAAAATATCCAAGTATGTGGAAGAAAGAGATCACACAGAAACTCTGGCACATGTCCAAACCTTGAGAACTGCCCCAAGTGGAAGATACATCAAATGTAATTAATACCAATATGGAAGTAAAAAAGAAAAGAAAAGAAAAAAGATAGAAAAGAATACCTGAAAAGTAGGTAACCACTTACCTTCTCTTTCGTGAAGTGTAATAAAAACCCGAATCCACTGCCCTTTTTTCTTGGAGTCCAATTGCCCCTCCCCTACCAGTCTTGGGCCTCTCTAATCTTGAGTGCTTTACTGCAGAATACTCTAGCACCTCATTAATTTCAATCTGGAATTAGCCAAAAAAATTTAACTAACATTAATCCGAAGGTTGATTTTTTGCTTCTCTCACTGATGACCCTAGTCCTCAGTTTAAAGCTTAAGCTTGATGCCTTTTGTATTATTCTTGAAAGACACCAGTGCTCCTCACTGCAGTGTAAGGAGGTGATAGAAAAGAGGGGCCAAGGTTGAGAAGTTTCCATAAGAGGGATCATAACAATAGAGTTTATAGGAGGGAAGAATTATATGTGCAACCAAAAAGGAAGTCTTTAGAATTTACAGCTAAAGGAACGAAAGAGAATTAGTGGTGCTTATATGATCTTTGAAGAAATTTCTGGTTTAAGAAATTAGTTTTTGCCTTGATAGTTATTATGTACTGGAACTAATCCCAGGACGAAAAAAAAGTCTATGAACATGGTGTCATAGTGTCATTGATCTGGGTCTTAATTTTGCTTCACCACTCACTTATGTGGTTATGAGCAAAACATATAATTTATCTCAATATAGGTTACATTTTGTATAAAAGATAATATCTACTTATACCATGGTGCTGCTTATGGGTACAAAATATGATACTGTAACTTAAGGATTTTGTCAAGCACATAAATATTAATGATTAGAAAGATGGAGAGCACACAACAAAATTTTCAAGTTGTGTTAATCTGAAACCTAGGGCTTTGTTGAAATTCATCAGGAGCTCCTAGGTGGTACTGGAAAGATGAAGAGATAGGAATCAGGACCCCTAGCCTCAACGTAACCAAAGTATCCCAGTGTCTCTTTTATATTTGGGGGTTTTTAGTAACAGTTTGCTCCAAAAAGGGTGTCAGACTATTTACTTAAAAAATTGAAAACCACATAAATAAAAAAATTAATTCAATTATGAGTTAGGAAACCCATATTGTAGTCTCATTAGCTATGTGACCTCAAAAAGTTAAAGAAATTTATCTAAAAATGGCTGTCTATTTACCCATGGTAACTTTGTAATAATTTATGCTTGGCTAGCTCTGGATGCAATTTGTCCTAATTTTAAAGGGTAATCCAGTTATCCCCTCTAGTTTTGGGCTCAAATTTTTAGTAGCCATTTTGTCTATTTTCTTTGGCAGTTTCTTCTTTGTTCAAAGTAAATCTGCATTTCCGAAGCTCCATGTAGTCTCACATACAGACATGGAAACAGCCACAGAAGACCGGATAGCTTTAATCTTATTTATCTACTAGGTAATATACTTTAATATACTTGGTAATACATTTTATCTTGGTAATATACTTTAATATCTCCTAGAGAAAGTCTTTAAGAAAGTATCAAGTTATTTGAGGAGTATATTGATTAATAATACAAAGAAATTTATTGTAATCAAAACATTACAAAGTCAATTAATTCATTTCAAAAGAGTTATCTTGGGGCGCCTGGATGGCACAGCGGTTAAACATCTGCCTTCGGCTCAGGGCGTGATCCCAGCGTTATGGGATCGAGCCCCACATCAGGCTCCTCTATGAGCCTGCTTCTTCCTCTCCCACTCCCCTTGCTTGTGTTCCCTCTCTCACTGGCTGTCTCTATCTCTGTCAAATAAATAAATAAAATCTTTAAAGAAAATAAAATAAAAATAAAAAATTTAGTCTTCTAAAAAAATAGTCCAATACCATTTAAAAAAAAGTTATCTTATTCAATATGATGTATATTTGCTGATATAGACCTCATACCTTAACCTTAAGAAGAAGGGTCAGCAGGCATTTTGTCATAACGTTTTTGAGTTCCATAAAACACAAACGTGTTTATTTTTTTTAAGATTTTATTTATTTGTCAGAAAGAGAACAAATGTGTTTAGATCACCATTTTTAAAAAATGCATTGTTTCTTAATGAAATGCATGACCCTTATAGGCAAAGAGCAGTTTATTCTTGTCTAGGCAGATGGTATGGAGTTTTACTATGAATTTGAAACAAATGCTAAAAAATAGTGAAGCTGATAATTACCAGAAAGACTACCTCAAGATTTTTTCTCTGATTTATTTTCTGCAAATAACAAAATTAATAATTGTTAACACTGAGTGCTTATTACGTACTAGTCACTGTGTTCAGCAATATACATTGACTACCTCATTTAATCCTCATCACATCTCTGTCAGGTGGATATTAATGCTATTATTTTACAGATGAGGAAATAAGTTGGAGGCAGTTAAATAGTCTCTGATCTAGGAAGAGGTCAAAATGGAAATTGGGCTCAATCATCCTTGCTTCAAGAGAAGAACTCCTCTGACACTTAATTATGACCAGCAACTTGCCAAAGTGGGACACGTGACATCAAGGAGTTAATTTTATCCAACATCAGGGAGTTAACTTCTCACAAGTAGATGTCTCCTGGGTAAGGGACTGCAATTCCTTCACTGCCGTTGTGAACTATTGGTGGTAATGACTGAAGGTCTGTATCCAGCTAGAGCATTTGAGAGCTGACAGATGTGTCTGTGACAGACTATCATTCCCTCAGAGCTGATTTCACTACAGTGGGGTGCTGTTATGTCTGCGGCTTGCAAAAGTAGTCCGTGTATTGCATGGATAATTGTAGGGATGGAGGCCACTTTATTTTACTGTGTCCCTCTTACAAAGGGGAGACAGTTTTTTGAACCCTCAATACAAAGAAAATCTATGGATATCCTGTGTAGCAACTGCTAGTGTGTGAGTGTGTGCGTGTGTGTGTGTGTGCATATGTCTGCGTCTGTGAGTGTGTAATTGCATGTGGAAATGAGAATATACGTGGATGTGTAAAAGTGAGTATGTGTGAGCACGTGAACTGGAGAGTGTGTGTGTGATTCTACGTGTTCTTAAGTGCAAGGTGAATCTTAAAACTAATTATGCTTCTCTCTTGGATTTGGCTACTAAGGTGCTCAGAATTAAAGTTTTGTTTCATCTCTAGTAACTGTACTAACGTGGTGTGTATTTCATGAACTCATTTTACCATTTACTTTATCTTATACTACTGCTGTTGTTTACTCCATTTGTCTTGATTTCTTTATCTATTTTTTACTTTTGGTGTTGTATTCATTTTCTGTAGCGGATCTCAATTTTTTTTTAATCTAAGGGGTAAAAAAGTCAACTTCTAACTAAAAGTATCAATTCCTTGAGACACAGTATTCTCCTCTTTAAAATGAGAATAATAAAATCCCCTTTAGAACAACTGAGGCAGGTGAAAGAGTGTTTAAACTATTAGGCTTTATTCTACCATAAGGAATTATTGCTTCACAATTCCTGGATACATTGCCTTATGCTATTTACAACTTTAGGATGCTTTCCTGAGGTAGAGCCTTTATTCAGTATATAAAATAAATATTTATTGGCACTGCATGCCAGATACTGTTCCAAGCACTTTATATATGTATTAACTTATTTCAATTCCACATATTCCTATTGGGTAGGTACTACTATTATCCCCATTTTATAAATAGGAAACTGAAGCACAGAGAAATTATGTTAATTTGTCTAATTTTAAAGAGCTAAAACTTGATGAAGTCATAATTTAAGACCGGTGTCATTAGCTTCTTTGTATTACTTTGGCACATGCACTTGTTATTTTAAGAGTAGATATTATCTTTTCCTTTTCCTAGAGTTATTTTATTCTTATTATTTTATTTTTTTAAAGATTTTATTTATTTATTTTTGTGAGAGAGGTAGAGAGAGAGAACAAGCAGGAGCAGTAGGGAGGGACAGAGGGAGAAGCAGGTTCCCCACTGAGCAGGGAGCCCGATGCGGACTCAATCCCAGAACCCTGGGACCATGATCTGAACTGAAGGCAGTGGCCCAACCAACTAAGCCACCCAGGCACCCTATTCTAATTAATTTAATTATTTTATTCATTTATTATAAGATTACAATTTTTAAGAGTTTAAGCCCAAATGTATATTTTAATAACGATATTCAAATATGCCATCATAAGGCTATTTTAAGTATCCATTAATTAGATATAATATTTTCAAATACAATATTTTCCTTCTTTTCACCAAAGATACCAGCCTAATTTTAAAGGCTGAAATAAAATGTACCTCAAGTGGCATCTACTAGAATGTTTGGAAAAACAGTACTTGTGTGAGTGCCAGCACAAATGCCCATAAGCAAAGTCATTAAAATGTGATATATTCACATCATAGAATACAATGCAGCATAAAACTGATCTACAACTACACACAAAATTGGAATGTGCCTCACAAACCTAACATGGTGAGAAAGTAACCAGGTAAAACAGTATGTGCAACGTAGTTCAACTTCTCTGAAGGGTACAATAGGTAATATTAGAGGTCGAGATAATAGCCACCTTTGAATTATTTAATGGAAAGGGGCATGAGGAAAGCTTGTGGGTTCTGGTAACATCCTGTTTCTTAATCTAAGTGCTAGTTTCAAGGGGGCATTATTCTTTTTTTAATTAAGACATTGAATGTTTAGGGCAGTTTTAGGCTCACAACAAAATTGAGGAGAAGGTATAGAAATTTCCCCATATATCCCTTGCCCCCACACTTGCATAGCTTCCCCCATCATCAACATCGCCCACTAGAATGGTACATTTGTTACAACTGATGAGCCTACATTGACACATCATAATTGTCCAAAGTCTATAGTTCACTTTCTGGTCCACTCGTGGTGTCGTGCATTCTATGGATTGCACAAATGTATATTGGCATGTATCAATCATTACAGTATCAGAGAGAGTACTTACAATGACCTAAAAATGCACTGTGCTCCACCTTCTTGTTCCTCTTTCTCAATAACGCTGAAAACAACTGATCTTTTTACTATCTCTATAGTTTTGCCTCCAGAATGTTATATAATATTTGGAATCAAACAGTGTGTAGCCTTTTCAGATCAGCTTATTTCACTTAGTGATGTGCATTTAAGCTTCCACCATGGCTTTTTGCAACTTGATAGGTAATTTCTTTTAGCACTGGGTAATATTCTTGGATGCAGCACAGTTTATTTATACATTCATCTACTGTAGAACATTTTGATTGTTTCTAAGTTTTGGCAATTACAAATAAAGCAGCTATGAACATCCATGTGCAAGACTTTGTATGGACATGTTTTCAATTCTTGAATAAGCAACAAGGAGAGCGATTGTGGATTATGTTGGATGTGGATTGTGTGGAATCAATAAAATCAAGTTGGGAATAACTAACATCTTGACAATATTGAGTCCTCCTATCTATGAACATGGAATATCTCTCCATTTACTTTTTCTTTGATTTCACTTATCACAGTTTTATAATTTTCCTTATATAGGTCTTGTACATAGTTTGTTACATTTATACTTGAGTATTTCATTTCTGGGGGGTGCTAATGTAAATGGTACTGTATATTTATTTTCTAATTTCATTTGTTCATTATTTTTTAAAATATTTTATTTATTTATGTGACAAAGAGACAGCCAGCGAGAGAGGGAACACAGCAGGGGAGTGGGAGAGGAGGAAGCAGGCTCCCAGCGGAGGAGCCTGATGTGGGGCTCGATCCCAGAACACTGGGATCACGCCCTGAGCTGAAGGCAGATGCTTAACGACTGCACTACCCAGGTGCCCCTCATTTGTTCATTATTAGTATATAGGAAGCAATTGACTTTTGTATATTAACTTTGTATCCTGAGACCTTGCTGTAACAGCTTGCAATTCCATACATTTGCCAATTCTTTCAGATTTTCTACATAACTATGTCATCTATAAATAAAAAGTTTCATTTCTTCATTCCCAATCTGTATACTTTTGTTTCCTCTTCTTATCTTCTTGCATTAGATAGAACTGCCAGTATGATGTTGATAAGGAGTGGTGAGAGGGAAGATAACTTTGCCTTGTACTAATTAGTGAGGAAGTTTCTTACCATTAAGTATAATGTTATCTGTAGATTATTTGTAGATATTCTTTATCAAGTTGAGGATGTTACCCTCTATTCTTGGTCTACTGAAAGTTTAAAAAAAATCATTTATAAGCACTGGATTTTGACAAACAATTTTTCTGTGTTATTGATGGATTACGTTAATTGATTTTTAAATGTTGAACCAGCCTCATGTATCTATGATAAATCCTACTTCGTCATGGTGTATAATTGTTTTACACATTGTTTGGTTCCATTTTCTAACATTTTGTTGAGGATTTTGCATCTATCTACATGAGAGATGTTAGTCTGTAGTTTTTTGTTTTTTGTTTTCTTTTTTTTCTTTTAATGTCCTTATCTGGTTTTGGTATTAGGGTAATGCTGCCCTCATAGAATGAGTTAAGAAATATTCCTTTTGCTTTTATCCCCTGGAAGAAATTGTAGAGTTATCTATATATATTGATGTAAAAAGATATTCCTTATAAATAAATATTCCTTACAAGAAAGAAGAGGCATGGGATTGCATGTGCTTTGATCCCGTCTGTGTTAAAAATAGATTTTAACATATATTTCTAACCCTCCCTTTAAAATATATTTTGAAGAGATTATACTCCCCAGATCCTTTTTTGAGTACTCTGAAAATCTGTACCTTGGGGCATCTGAGTGCCTCAGTCCTTTAAACATCCTACTTTTGATTTTGGCTCAGGTCATGTTCTCAGGGTCATGAGATCAAGCCCTGCACTGGGCTCCACACTCAGCATGGAGTCTGCTTAAGATCTCTCTCTCCCTCTCCTTCTATTCCTCCCCTTCCTTACGTTCTCTCTCTCTCAAATAAATACATAAATAAAATCTTTAAAAAATAAATCTGTACCTTCTCTGTTCATTGGTAGATAATGCAGGCAAGCACTTTTAAACAAAGATATTGATGGAAATTCCTAACTTGACACAGTGTTAAACTTTTCCCCTCTCCCTCATTTTGGACCTTCTTCAATCTGGAAGCCAGCAATGGAGAGGGGAGATGGGGTCCTACTGGACCTCACCCCTGCTTACTTACCTTCCTGCCTTTCCTTTAGCTGCCTGTTCTTTCCCAGATGCAGTAGGGAGGTTGGGAGAGGATAGGTGAAATGAAATGAGATATAAAGCATAGTGGGCCTGGAAGATGGTTAAATGTGGTTCTTCCTTAAGCCCTGAGCACCATGTGATGCTCTTGAATGTTTATCTGCATGGGTCACCTGGTGTCTTAGGAAAGCTCAATTTTGTTGGTCCCTAAGGCCCCTCCAGGTGATTCTCTCACTTCTGTGTCCATAATTGCCAAAGTAATCTCTTTTCTAACATTCTGACAATATTCTTTCCACTTTCTCCATCTTTCTGTATTCATCAAGTGAATTATGGAGTTTAAAAGTCATATACTATTCTCACGTTCTGTAATAAATTTCGTATATATATTGTGGTATTTGGGATTGTACAATTTTAAGTTTAACATCCTGGTCTCTATTTTATGAGCAACTCATCAGAAATGGAGGCAGAGAAAATCCATTACTGGTATCACTGGGTAAACATCTAAGTGTATATGCACTCCACTACAAAACTTTGTGGTTACATTCTTAACACTGGTTACATGAGTAACATTGCACAGAGTCTGCAGCACCAAGGATAACTTTTACTTTTTGAGCATGTCATTTTGAACACTTTAAATTATGTTGGCACCTTGAACATCTGTTACTCTAAACATCGTCGTCTGCTTCATCATCAATTACATTTTAAAATAAAAAAAATGAATGAATAAAAATATGACTGCAGCATTTCCAATAATTCCTATGCTTTAAGTCTCTGAATTATCCTAATGTTTGATCTCCTGAACACTCTACGTGCTTGGTGAAGAACTGCTGAGCTGTATAATATATTCCTTTGATCTTCCTCCAGATTAAATACTGCTTTCACTCTTCATGGGAAGGATTGGACAAATGAATATTGATAGTATTTCTCTCTTCCTCTTTGGAAGAGGACCATAACTCTCTCCATCTGTTGAAAATTTTGTCTTCTTCACCTGTTGTTCTCATTCAGTCAATTCCAACAATTGCCTTCCTCATTTTGTTTACTCTCAGATACATCAGCCATTCTGTAATCATGGTATGGGTTAGATATTGATTGAGACTCATAATGACTCAGTGTTATTCAGGTTTTTCACAATTCAGGCATATGTGTCAAAGGTCATGAGACCCAGCAAGATGATCATAATAGTAACAGATTTCTGTTTCAAGCACTGTTTAAAGCACTTTGTTTATACATTTCATTTAATCCTCACAACAAACCTATAAGGAAATAAAGTATTCTCATTTCACAGAGGAGAGCTGAGGCACAGAGCGATGAAATACTTTGCCCAAGGTCATGGAACTGGTGGAGGAAAGAGATTCCCAGCAGGTACATAGGCAGTCTTGCTACAGAATACTTGCTTTTCACATTGAGGCTATACTACTACTCAAATCTGCTTTTCCCAACATGTAATGAGTATTTAAGTAAATGCCACTGAAGGTTAGCATACCTCTATGATCAATATTTTTCTCAACTTGTATGTGTAAATATGACAAGGTGAAAAAAGCAAATTAATAAGTGATAGGTAGCATTTTCCAACTCAAAGGTTATATCTCTTTCGGGATAGAATGAGTGATTTCAAAGCACATGACTGGCAGCACAGGTAGATTTAAATATTTTTTTTAGTTTTTAAATTCTGCAAAGCAAGTACATTTGATTTCCTCTCAGGTTTTATGTTATATCAGTTAAACAGCTAAAACAATGTTTCATGAGAGTATTATTTCAACTGAGAACATCTGCAATGAACTGGAACATCTTTTTTCCCCAAGAGTTCATGTTAAGCTTACAAGAGGTATCCAACATTTCCTTCCATATCTGTAAAATATTTCTATATTATTTAACAGCTATAATGTCTAACTCTAGTTTTAGTAATAATCTGATTTGAAAAATGTCCTCAAAACTTTGGCTTCATTACAGATAGGATATCTTTTAAATAATTGATGCTTAGGAAATACCTTTTTAAGTACTTTTATCCTAGTCATGTTTCAAGTTTTCCATAAATAAGCAAAATTACCCTGTGATGGTTTTCTTGCATTTATATGTCATTGATTCATTCTTTGCTTTATTACTGAGCTCAACACTGTTCAAACAAATGTCATTGAGTAAATTGATACCTTCATCTAAATCCAGTTTTATTTCTCTTGACTGTTTTAGCTCTCTTATGTTGTTCTATCTGACTGATTCGTGGCATAGTTAAAAGCTGGCTTTGGAGCCAGCTATTTTTCTCCTGTTGCCTGTCTTGGAGAATTCATTTATTATCTCTCAGTGTTAGTTTCATCATTCATTACATAGAGGAAAAATTCTACCTTGCAAGGTTATTTTAATGATTAGAAATATTTTATTTCGAATGTACTTCCCAGCACCAACATACAGGAGGAATCAACTAGCAGGAACTATCACTAGCTACACCAACAAACCATAATCATCATCATTATCATCACTTCGGCTTCAAACTAATTTATTCATTATAGTATAAACACAAAATCCCTTATTCCATGGAAAATGATGTAAAAAAGAGCTATTTCCATGTTAGATTTCTAAACATGGATTCCATATAATTTCAAAAGTTTGAGAGCAATAGTCTATACCTTACTACTACCCCCTTATTCTAAGAGTCAAGTAATACCCAATAAAATCAAAGAAATTGGCCAAAACAAATTGATACTGAACTGAAAATATTAAGAAACTAATTTGGAAACATACAGCTATCTGACTCCTTTAATTTCATCTGATTTCAGATTGTTATGCTATTAATAAAACATCATCTGTATGACAGCTTGTATTTAGTTCCTATTAAGATGATTTATGTGATTTAAGAACAACCCTTAAGTCTACATCTAAAGGTGAGATTTGATTATTCCTTTAATTGCAGAGTGAACCCGAAAATATTGTGCAGGTTAATTTTATATGGATGCAATTGACTTTACTATTAGAGTTATAAAATGCAACGAAGCTAGAATGTTTTATTTAGCATTTTGGAGCCCCTCAGGGACATTTAAATTTTCCATGTTCACACAGATTCAGTTAATGATGATCTAAGGCCTCAGACTCTACATTTCACATTTGGCACCATTCCTTTAAGTATATTTTTATGTGAATGACTACTTCTGAGAAAACACCTTTTATATTTCAAAATATCCTAAATTGAGATATCCGGATTTGGTTATAGGAATGCATATTAATGATTTTTTTAAAGATTTATTTATTTATTTGAGAGAGAAAGAGTGAGCACGAGAGGCGAGCAGAGCAGGGAGAGAGGAAGAGACTCAAGCGGACTCCAGGCTGAGGGGGAAGCCGCAAACGGGCTCAATCTTACAAACCTGAGATCACGACCTGAGCTGAAATCAATAGTCGTTCCCTTAACTGACTGAGCCACCTAACAGACCCATTAATGATTATTTTTAAGTTTGAAATTAAAATTTAAATTATTTACCTATTTGTGTGATTAGATATTCCTAATCTAAAGTGGAAAGTGACTATCTCAGTGGTATTTAATACTTCACAAAACACCCTTGAATTAAAGTGAAGGATCTTAAATTAAAAAACCCGATCCTTTTACCTCTCTAGAATCCAAAGATCATCTCTTCCTACTTTTCTGTTCTACTGGTTAGAATCTGGATGACATTATAAAATAGTTACCTTTTACTTTTTTTGCTTGTTTCTAATCTTTTTAATTTTATGACCATCAAACTCTTTTTTCTTCTGCTACACATTAGTATATATTTATTGGAGAAAAAGGAAACAGTCTCATAATTATAGGATTGTGTGCTTCTAAAATATTAAATTGTATGTCAAAACCTTACATCAAGATGAATTTATAACCAGAACACAGACAGCTGTAAAAGGCATTACCAGGGATTTGTGATCCACTTTTGGAAATACTGGGTAAATAATTTATTTAAAAGGAAAATTATACTTCTAATTACATACATATCATCATCTCTTTAAGCAAAATATTCAAGACAATGATTATGATTTTAAAAATTATTTACAATAACCATCTTTTAAAGCAATGTATCTGGTTTAAATTTATTATTTCTTTAAGGCAATAAAAGTATAATGTCTAATTTAAAATAAGACAAAATTATGAACTAATAATAATTATTTTTCCCTTTCTCAGGAAAAAAAATAGATGATTACAATCTATCTTCAACATTTTCTTTTAGAAAATAGGTATGTTAGGAGAACATCCATTTGAACAAAATTTTGTGCATAGAATACCTGCTAGTTCTGTATTATTTCTATTAATAGAGATAACTGTAAATAGTTCCAATTATTTCACAGTATTATAGCATTTCATTTTCTTAAGCCCTATATTTCTATAGCTTGTGTTTACCAGATGAGTTTATCATAGAGAATAATGGCACTATCTCTTACGAATACAAATTGCCACATAGACATGCATAGATTGCAGAGCCAAATGAAAAGGAATGATCAGAAACGGGGAAAAATCTTCTTTTCTCATTTTTAGTGGTCCTGTAGAGGAATAAAGCCATGAACATTTTTTTTGGATCCATTTTCCTCCTAACTTAGAAATGTTAAATGAAAACTTCCAGCTAGAAGACAACCTGATAATATGGTTGAGAGATATTCCTTGTCCTTCCTTAAATGACAATAATCTACTAATTAATTACAAATTCTCATATGTCATTAAAGATTTCAACATAGTTATTTTTTTCTTCTACATAAGGCTTTACCCCAAACTACTGAAGTAAGGATCTTTGCTTCTATGGCCTTTTCATTTTTTTTTAATTAATTCGGCCATTTCTGGACTCTGGGAATCTTTTTTTATTTTAATTGCATGTCCTATTGTTAAGCCTTTACTTTTATTTATAACAAACTACTTTTTTTTTTTTAATAACACAAGGAAGTCTCTGAAGAGCAAGAGATGGAATGGTTCATTACTGCCGGTTGAAAAGCATTATGATGCACAGATTTCTCAGACAAGGGCAGATGATTTTTCTATAAAAACCTCAGCCTTTCATGTTCTACACTCAACTTCAGAAGAATGGATAATAAAAAATCCACAATCCCGAAACAAATAGCAGAGATGAGTTTGTAGAGGAAAGCACTTATTATTTTGTCTGCTCCTATTGTTTATTTCAATGAAAAGAATGAAAGCAACTCTGAAAAGATCTTAGAATCGTATGTAGAACACAGAACTGAAGCCAGAAGAATGGATGATTTCTCTTGATTTTTGACATGCACTGTCAAAAGTCCCTGCTTCAGTGGGACTAATTATCTCAGAAGTTTAGAACTTGGCACACTGAGGTTAAGAGTTTGACACCGAGGTTTGTCGCCTAGCTTTGCTCTTGAACCACAGGGTAAACTCCTAACTCCTGCCAAGAAATATTAACTATGACATCATTTGGGAGCTAAAACAACCTCTTTGATTTTCACATGAATTCTAAACAGGTTAAGTTACTTGCCTCAATCCTTAAGTTAATTCATGGCAGGGTGAAGTCTAGACCAATGGTCTGTTATCATTGCATAGAACTTCATTTATTTAGCTCAAAGGACCAGGAAGGATTGAGTGAGTGAGGGAATGAGTAAGTGAAGAGAGTGAGAGAGAGAGAAAGAGAGAGAAATCTAGAAGGTACCTGTCCAGTTAGCAGGATAGCAATAGTTATCTATTCATTCATTCATTAGAAATGTCTATGAAGTTCCTATAACCAGCTATGGAGTATGATAGGTGTTCAGAACAAGGAAATAAATCTCTGATGTGAGAAACTCTTTAATGATTAGTTGTTATTGGATGAGAAGGATTTTTGCAATGGGTTTACTCAGGAGAAGAAGAGTATTATTAAGTTTCTTTGGAAGATTTCCTGCTGATGCCCAAGTTGAGCATTCTCGTAGCTTATCTACCTGGGGCCTAGTGGGTACAGCATCAGCCTACACATATACTTCTCTGCAGGAGAAAGTAAACAGTTGAGCACTTTGCTTTCCATATTTTTCGTACTCCTTAGAAAATTCAACATTATTGCTACAGTGTTATAGACAAAGAGTTTAAATAATTTGCCTAAGGTCATCAAAGGTGTAAGCAGTAAAATTATA
Organism: Ailuropoda melanoleuca; assembly: GCF_002007445.2. Classification (NCBI taxonomy): domain Eukaryota; kingdom Metazoa; phylum Chordata; class Mammalia; order Carnivora; family Ursidae; genus Ailuropoda; species Ailuropoda melanoleuca. The sequence goes on along the minus strand of NC_048231.1, from coordinate 22,417,106 downwards.
AATAGAACACACATAATCTGACCACCAGCTCTGTGCTATTCCTCTGATATTATTCTGATATCAGGGTGATGCTAATATCTCCCGATGTGCTTTCTTCATTTTAATAAAATAAAAAAATATTTTAATGAATTAGAGCTATATGATTCAATAATATTATCCATTTATTTAGAGCATATTTTACCAAGTTTCTGGGCTAAGTATTTTATAATAATTATCTAAGTTAATTATTAAAATGGTCCTGAAAATACACATAAATTCTTCACCTGACAGTTCAGGGAGTTCAGGCTTACAGAGATTATGTAACTTACTAGTTGTATGGCTTTGACTAGCTGGTAGAGTTGAGGTTTAAATTTTGGTCAGTTCAATGCCAAAGATTGTACTTGGGGGGAAAAAAGCACAATTATTTTAGCTCTTTCAGGTATAAACCACTAGTGTTGTCTATAAATGTCATGTCACTGTAAAACATTGCAAAACACCACTCCACACAATCTCTTTCACACAAAAGACTAACCGAGTAGAGCAAGTAAGTTATTAAATGAAGCGAACAAAGAACAGAGTGGAAGATGAAAAATGAATTCACAACTTCAGTAGTCAAGAGAGCTGTGTCAGAGAAGACGGAAGACAGGCAAGGAGGAAGACAGAAAAGCTGTGCGAAATGGTCTGGGGATGCTTTTGCTCATGTGGTGAGAGCCACAAACTGTGTTTGCTCCAGAGTAGAACACATCTGTGGAATCATTGAGCTTATTTCCACATATTTAACTCATTCCTAAATTTTAATGTTCAATAATAAAAAATAACTTTGCAGTGGACCTTGAAAGTAAAAGGTGAGTCTATAGAATAATGAGGTTGTCACAAGGGCTCCACTCCTCTACAGCAAATCAGGGAAACCCAGTGTCAGTGTTGTTGACATGTTCTAGGGATTTGGTGCGTTTGACAAGGAATTTTATTTTGTCATATGCTATCACAAGCAGAGAGCTTGTAGAGCAGCCCAGGTCCCAAATCACTCTCCTTCTTCAAGCATCTAGTCTAGTGTCACCCAGAAAACATGGCCTGTAAATGATCATTGTTAAAATTTATAACCTAAATATTTTATATTCTGCCTAAAAAGTAAGCCTGAATCCTGGAGACACATAACTTTTATGTCTGCAGTCCTGCTCTCTTTGCCAGTAATGGTCCATTCACACTTTGTTTCATGTTGGTACATCTACACAGAACCTTACACGTAGAGAAAGGAAGACTTTCTAACATTTACCACCTGTTTAAAGCCAAAGAGAGGCAAGATACAAATAATTAGATTCCCAGCTTATACCTCCACATTTTAACAGGTATTAATGCATATCTCCCTCTATTTAACCTGTTATCCAGGGTATTTGGTGATGTGGAAACATGATGACAAGGCTTTTTTAATGCAGGTTATCTGCTCATTGTTAGAACAAGGAAAATGAAAAAGGCCACACTTAGCCCCAATCCTGGCATTAACTTTTACTTTTTGCACAGATGAAGGCCACCCACCCTCTTACCATTATACCCCCAACCTCTACACACACACCCCCCCACACACACCCACACACACGCGCGCGCACACATGTGCACAAACTTCTTAAGCAAGGACAATACAGGAGTATAATGAATCAGTAAAAATCTAGTTGGAGTAACTAGGACATGTACCCGACCTAAAATATAACAACGAGAAGAAAAAAAAATTGGTAATTATCATTTTGCCATCTATGCATGCTGTTAAATACTTTATAAACATGTCTGTATGTTCTTTGTGACATTTATACTAAGCAATTTATCACGTCTCAAGTCTCTGGTAGTGGCATAGCTAGACGGAAACTCAAAGCTGACTATTTCCAACGCTCATGTTCTTCCACTTCATGCCATCTTGCCTCTAGGAATGCCAGTCTGTTAATGGAGATTGTAATGTCACCATTTTAGGAAATGAAGAAAGTCTTTGATAAGCCATAACCGCGAAAGAAACTCATGGTCCCGTGAAAGAGTAATAAAATGGTAATTTTAAGGATTTGGAAAGATTTAACATGAAGCAACTTGGATCTATAAAAGAAAGTAATGAGTCACAAAAAGGAAGGAGCAAGGCTCTCTCTAAAATACCTTCAAAGATTTATTTATTTGAGAGAGAGAGAAAGAAAGAAAACTGGGGGGAGGGGCAGAGGGAGAGAGAGAATATCAAGCAGACTCTGTGCTGAGTATGGAGTCTGATGTAGGGCTCAATCTCACAATCCTGAGATCATGACCTGGGCTGAAACCAAGAGTCAGGCGCTTAGCCAACTGAGCTACCCAGGTGCCCATAAAATATCTTGATCACTAATTTTTGAGAAACATTTCTTCATAGTAAGAGCAGCAGTTGAAATAGATCGTCAAGAGTTGAATAACATAGCCCAACTGGTGAGGTGGAATAAGGAGAATTCAATGAAATATCAAAATCAACACATTCAAGGATAAAGCCATATTTGAGGATGTGAAGATGTGTGACCCTGTTCTCACAAAGTGCATATGTCTTACAGATAGCATGACAGAGGTCTAAATTCTAGGGCAGATGTCTCAATAGTATTTAGACTTGGGATTTTATATAATATTGTTAGTATTTGCCGCAATGTGAGAGAATTAGAAATCTGGAGCAGAAGGAAAGTACTAAGCTGATAACAGAAGAGTGAAATGCTTCTCTAAATAGGAAGAGGAAAGGATGATCAGAGGTATCTAGTCATGGATCAAAGTGGTATTATGAGATCTAAGAGAAGTTATAGCAGAGAGGGAATGGTGGACACTGGCCAACTCATAATACAGGTCCAGAAAGACAATGACTGGGTATGAAAGTTGAGAATTCAGAGGTAATAATGCTCTCATTGAGAACAGTTTTGGTGTGAAGACAAAGGCCTGATTGCAAAGTGTGGACTGTAGGAAGATCAGGAAAGAGAAACTCCATGTGCAGGAAAGTATTCAAAAAAGTTTCAGTAAAAATAAATGCTATATATGACAATAGCTATAAATATACGATATCCAGGAAGAGGAGAGGGAAGGGAGAGAGAGCAGAGGGAGAGAAAGAGAGAGAGAGAAAAGACATAATGGAGCAAGGGTAACTGCTAAATTGTGGATCATAAAAGGATATTTGAACCCTTCATATGAGAAACTAAAATGACTGTTGTGTCATCAGGAACCTGAATTGTTTTCACAAACTCAGTGGATCTTACTCCTGTTACCTCTCAGAGCATCTATAATGCACAAACTGTGAAATAGTTCCTACTATTTGTCATGCCTTGCTGAATTATCAGACCTGGTACCCCTGAGCAAGATAAAGGATGTCTATACAAGTGTACCAGAAATCATAGTTGCCTGAAGTGGAAAGAATATTTGAATATGGCAACTAATCTTTTCGTCTATCACTACCTTTTTTTTTTTTTTTTTTTTTTTTTTGAANAAATGAACCTGATACTTTGAAATCTCTCCTTAGTAGGGACCAAATAATCACCAGCCATGAGAGAAAGCAGAATTAACCCCCCCCAAAAAAAAACAAAAAACAAAACAAAACAAAACAAAACAACCCCAGACCAAAAAACCTGATTAGTATTCCAGGAACAAGAAATAAACTACACTGGAAGGCAGAGAAGGGAATATAAACCTATGGACAGTGTCCAGATTTAATTTGTTCCATTTTACAGGTTAAAGCATGATCTTCCTAATGACCAGCTCCCTAGGCAGATACACAGATGTATAGTCATTAATGACTAACAGGATCTGGGATGACTTTTTAGCCTCAGCTTAGACTGTTAGTGCCATAATATTTGAAGCCACACAGGCAGGTTATGAAACACAAATCCTGAACTTCGTTTTCATTGCCTATGTTCTATTTTGAAAAAACTGAGGGAATACAGGGTGAGAGATTAAATGAAAAATCTGTGAAGACAGATGTAAGAACATTTACAACCTTTAGGGTTAAAACTGGCTTCAGGAACCCTGTCATCTACCTCATTCATTTATTCTTCTCAATAATCTTCTGAGATCTATAGATTCAACTCCATTTTTGGAATTAAGCAAACAGAACTATATCCATGATAACCCCTCATGTAAGTTCTTCTCTTGAGCTTCTAGTTGTTCTTTGTTCCTCCTTATGGCTTTACCTTCTTTCCTGGCTCTTTAAATGCTGCCATTCCTCTGTAGGCCTCTTTGGTTCTCTCTCATTCTAACCTCCCTAGTGAAGCTCTTAGTTCTAGGGTTCAAATTCCACAGATATGCCAATGACTACCAAATCAGATCAGCTGAGCTCTAGACATTTCTACTTAACTCAAAGATTTAACATCAAAAGTTAATTCCTTATATTTGTCACAAGTTTCCTTCCTCTTCCAGTATTCCTGGCATTATTGCAATCCACCTGGTTTCTCCATTTTTCACTTCTTTCTCTCCATCAGGCCCTTCTGCCAATTAATCACTAAGACCTGTTAATTCTCATCTAAATATTTCACAAATCCATCTCCACTTCTTTGTTCTGGACCACCATTGTCCTTTCCCTGCCCTGCTACCCCAGCAGGAGTCCCTACCTTTGATTCATTTCCTACGCTGAAATCAGAGGAGCCTTACTGAAATGTATACCTTATCAGGTCATGTTTTTGCCTGGAAATTTTCAGAAATTCCTGACTAGACTCACCATTGATTCAAAGTTGGTCAGTGTTGTATGCAAGGCCCTTCATAATCTGACTCTTGCTTCCTCACCAGCTTCAATTATTTCCACTTGCAATGTTCTCTCTCTCACTTCAACACACCCTAAATTCCATTCCCACCTGAACATGCCATGCCCTTGGCACCTCTAAGTGGGACCATCTGTTAGGCCCTATGTCAAGGTTATCTTTTCTCTATTTCTTCCCTGGGTTAATAAACGCCGCTTATCCTTCAGGATTCCCCTCTACCATTTCTTCCACCTTGAAACCTTCCCTGTCTGATTCCTCTACAAATGTCCTCCATGGCATTCAACTCTATCACAGGCCGCACTTATAACCCAGAAGCACTCTAATTTTCTCTTTATTTTCCTCTCTCCGTGCTCCTTTGAGTTTAGGTGCCTTCCCAAAACAATAAAACCAGTAAGTTGCAGGATCAAAATTCAGATCCAGTTCTGCTCTCTCACCATTGGGCCACACTGCTTGAATGTAATCCCATGGTGTGCAGCAATCCAGCTTGCTAACTAACTTCCTTCTAAGTTTTAGTTATAAGGGATGGAGAAATTTCCATGCACACTCATTCTTACTCCACTATATATTTATTATATCTTTCATCACTACAGTCACCAAAATAATTTGGATAATTATGGTTTTAATATTATTAACTTTCCCCATTTGAACTGATACATATGCACCTTGTTTTGTGCTCCTCTCAGCTTGTTGTAGTTGGACCAGATCTTGTGGTTCTTATTATGATTGCAAAATGTCCTCAGCAATAAACATCAGGAAATAAAAAAAAAAGGGGGGGTGTTATTATTCACAAGTCCTGGAAAGCACATGGCATACCTGGGGCCACACAGTGAGGTCATGGGTAGGGAAAGAGAGAAAGCTTGCTTCTGAGGTTGTTTTCATTTGGATAGAAGGTGGGGGCCTAGGGTTTCGGGGCCTCACTTTTTATTGGTGAATTTAAAACATAAGAGCAGGAATTGAAAGCATAGGAAGAGGAAAAACAATAAGCCCAAAGAGTCAGTTATCAAAATCAGCCGAGATCTCTAAAACAAAGGAGCCTGCAGCAGGAGTTGAGTTGTGGTGGAAAATGGGGGTTTGGCTAGCTCTTTCTCTAGTCCTGTGGCTGGCACTGCGTTTATTTGAGATAACCATCTTTGAAGTGGATGCCTCTTTGAAATGGATGCCTTGACAATCAAAGTTGAAGTTAGGCACTTGCATTACAATCAAAGAAAAACCATCTGCCAGGGCTTACACTAAAACCTTTAGGTTTAAAGAGATTTTAGAACACTAGTTCTCAAACTTGGCTGCCTATTGAAATTGCCCCGGGAGTTTTAAAAAATACTGATACTTGGATTCCACCCTCAGAAAGTTTGATTTATTTGTTATGGGGTTTTGCCTAGGCATCAGGATTTTTTCAAAGCCTGTGAGATCATTTGAACATGCAGTAGTGTTTGAGAACCACTGCCTCCGAAAAGATCTAGCTTACCTCATCTTCTCAAAGGCGAGGCAAGTGTAGAGAGATTAAGGCCTAGCCTGAGGTTAAATGATAACAGATCATATGAGTAATTAGTCACATGTGATTGATTCGTGAATTGAAGATTGGTTGCCATGCAGTTAAAATTAGGTAGGATTTTGAGACTGTCCCCACTGCAAAGATGCTATACGGAGGGAAAGGGAAAAGCCATCTCTCTCCTAACATAACACAGCCCTCCTCTGCTGCCCAGTAAAATAGCAGTACCTTGGTTTCATGCTTATGATATTCAGATGAAGTATGTCCTTTATTAAGTACTTTCAGATCTATTATCTAGTTTTTCTACAATTTTGAGATAGTTTACTTATGGACCTAGCTTTTTAAAAATTATAATCAGTAGCAAGCAATGAGTTAGAATTTTAGGCTAATAAATATTATTTTTAAAGTATATAGGAAATCTTAGTTTAGACATGTACATAGTTCACAGGATTAGGAGGAGGGCTTTGACATCAGCCAGTCTTGAGTTTAAGTGTTGACCCACATACACATGAGCCATACAGTGTTGCAAGTCACTTGACTTTTCTGAATCCCAGTTTCCATAGAGAGGGCAGTAGTCATGCTGTCTATGGTGATAAATATCAGCTCCTACAAATGTATTATTGCAGGATTTCTTTTCCTTCAGTGCCTGGGGCTCTTGGTCACCATTTCGGAGAATGAAGAGGTAGACCAGACGAAGAGTGGTTGGAAGCAAAGCAAAGTTTATTGAGCCATAGTAGTACAGAGCTCCCAAAGAGGGAGGGACACAAGAGGGTTGCTACCAGAGTTTCTATGTCTAGAAGTTTTTATGGGCTAGTTGGTGGGCTGTTTTAATCTGATTAACCCTCCATGCACCTGTCACCCAATCAGGATTTTATCCACATGCTCATCTACCTATCAGGTATTTGTTCACGTGGGAAAGACTAGAGAGCTCCTTCCAGGGTGGTGTAAAATCCTTTTAAAAGTGGCTTCCTTTTAGGGGGGCCCTTGTCCCTGCCTGCTTTTCTTCTGACTACCCTTCATTAGTATTATATGTATATGTGTGGTGATACAAAGGAGGGAGTGATCACTATGATATGGCTGGCGGTACTTAGAAAAGGTTTTATGGCGGAAAGTACAGGTGAGCTGAGTTTAACAGGAACTGGTATTTCGCAGGACATGTATTGCTATATTTTTCTAAGTGAAGATACTGAGACTAAAGAAGTTAAGCCCTGTATACAAAGTCAACATATTTGTGGTGTTAGAGGTGAGCTCTAATTAGACTCAGTCCTCTTCCACAATATTCTTGTTTATTTAGGCTTAACACTCACAATGTGGCACAGATCTCCTTACATCCAACTTCCCCTTAACATTAAAATTATTAGCTAGACAATACTCTTTCCCAAGTTGGGTTAAAAATTTTTCACACACCATAACATCTAAATGGTGCCAACTCTTCTGGCTGAAACTTATAGTAATGAGGCTCCTAGGAATTGGTGTAACCCTGAAACAAAGTAGAGATAAGACTGAAATGACAATTAATAAAATATACACTAAATATACACTAAATAAATACACACTTACATACACTAATAAAACACTCTGAAGAGTCCTTTCTGAAAGAAGCAACAAGTACAGTTGCCTTAGGCATATGTTTTTGAACTCTAAAGAATCGGTCTTCCTTTCTCCTCCCCAGAGCCTGAGAGTCAAAACATTATCTTCCTCTGTGATGGAGAAATTTGCTGGGTTTGCATGCATTCTGGTAGTGCAAACTTGACAAATGTGGAGGAAGGCCGTTGCAAAGAGGTGACTGCCAGTTGACCTAGGCATCTGAGGCTCCTCACCCCTTTCCCTGCCTTTGGAATGTGCATTCTGCTTGCCTTCCCTGCTTCTAGAAACTGCAGCAAATGCCCTTGAGCTAGTGATCTAGATGGCATACATGATTGAACCTAGTTAAGGTCTCCATATAAACTTTTTAAGATTTGGTGGAAAGGTGTGGAGATCTACTTGTCTTTCAGCAACTCAAGACAAGCTTTGTATATAACTTCCCTTGTTAATTAAACTTGCCACCTACCAATTTGGAGTGGCCTTTCTCTTTCCTGGGTCTCTCCCTGCCCTGTGTGTTCAAGGGCCGGTTTCAGATTATACATGGGGTAAGCTTGCTGAGGAGCTTGTGAACCAACAGACAATTCTCAGTCTTCCTGCCATAATTTCTTTATCTGCAAAATGGATGGATACCAGCTATTTTGTAGGGTCAACATGAGGATTGAATAAATTAAAGCATGGAAAATATTTTATAAACTCTAAAGTCCTGTATTAGTATCAATATTCCTGCTCCTACCTGAAATATAAGGGCTGAATATTCCAGGGCAGATTAAAGACCATAAATGTTTTCTCAGGGCAAATATTTCTACTCCAGGGAAACCCAGTGATATGGAATTCTGTTCCATTTTTCACCCTGCCTTGGGGTGAAGTAGTTAATGATAAATTCTTGGTCGTGTGAGGTGATGGATGATGACCGAATTAAGGAGGCATTCCCTTCATTCTTTCTAATCTATCTGAAAAAACATTATCTGCTTGATTTTATGGTCAAATTCATTGTTTCAGGGTAAATGGGAAGCTAGTAAGAAAAACAAAACAGATGGAAAGCAGTGAGGGGGCCAACCAAGAGTATTTTAGAAATCTTTAAAAAGATCTAGGAAGTAGGAGAGATTTCTAATGGGATCCTGGGCTCCACTTTTCTGTTCTCAATTAGTTAATGCATTTCACTCTTTCATCAATTACAGCCCATAAAATGCCTGCTATTATTTCCCACCAGGTCTGCTTTTCCTCTCATGGAATAGGATCCCAGAGGGGAGAATAAAACAAACCAAAAAACAGTGCTTCTCAGAAACATAGGATGGATGTGCTCTGAGAAACACCACTGGCAGCAAACAGTCCCCTGCATAGGGAAAAAAAGAATTTCCTACATCTTCAGAATTTTAGACCAACTTGTAAATCAGCTGATAGCAGAGGGCCTCAAGGGGAGACCAAATAGCTTTATCATTTCATTGCCCTTCATTTTTCTTTTTTAGCAGTGTCTATGTCACTATACAACCCCTCGTATCCTTTGCTTTGATTTTTGAAATGTAAGTTAAATTTACAAGTTAAGAACCTAAATGCATTAATTTGCGTGGAAAAAGAGTAAGGCACCAAAAAATACTATCCTGAAAAATGTGCTTTCTTGCCTAAATAGCCAAATCTTAAGTCAAATATCAGTAACTAAAAAAAAAGGGACTATTTGAATGCTTTTCCTTTAAGGGCCCACCCACAATCTGGATATTTTGGAGAATATGAATGTGTGTATATTCATAATCTTCGTAATTTTCCTTGCCCTCAAAAGATAAAACAAAAAACAAAAAACAAAGCTCAGGAGTGCCTATGCCTAAATGGAACTAATAAAATCTAAAAATATAAAGAGATTGAATAGGTATTTACTTTTTAAAAAATTTTAACTTTCTTTAATTTTTGGTTTTTAAAGATTTTTATTTATTTTTTAAGTTAACATATAATGTATTATTTGCTTCAGGGATACAGGCCTCTGATTCATCAGTCTTACATAACACCAAGCATTCGACACAACACATATCCTCCCCAATGTCCATTACTCAGCTACCCCAGCTCCCCACTCCCCTCCCCTCCAGCAACCCTCAGTTTGTTTCCTAAGATTAAGAGTCTCCTATGGTTTGTCTCCCATTCTGGTTTCGTCTTGTTTCATTTTTTCCTCTATTCGCCTATGATCCTCTGCCTTGTTTCTTAAATTCTGCATATCAGTGAGAGCATATGATAATTTTCTTTCTCTGATTGACTTATTTAGCTTAGCATAATACCCTCTAGTTCCATCCAAGTTGTTGCAAATGGCAAGATTTTAATTTTTTGATGGCTGCGTAATATTCCAGTGTTGTGTGTGTGTGTCTCTCTCTCTATCTCTTTATATATATATATATATATATATATATATATATATATATANTAGTTTGGCTATTGTGGACATTGCTACTCTAAACACTGGGGTGCAGGTGCCCCTTCGGATCACTATATTTGTATCTTTGGGGTAAATACCTAGTAGTGCAATTGCTGGATCATAAGGTAGCTCTATTTTCAACTTTCTGAGGAACCCTCATACTGTTTTCAAAAGTGTCTGCACCAGCTTGCATTCCCATCAACAGTGTGGGAGGGTTCTCCTTTCTCCAGACCCTCACCAACATCTCTCGTTTCCTGACTTGTTAATTTTAGCCATTCTGACTTGTGTGAGGTGCATCTCATTGTGGTTTTGATTTGTCTTTCCTTGATGCCGAGTGATGTTTTTAATAGATGAGGAAACCAAGGTCACATTAAGTGATCGGTCTGTGTTGGCTTAAATGACCAGTCAGGGCTGCTCATTCGGTTTATAGCAAAGGCCTTTGGCTTTTCCTTATATTTGCATGTCAAATGACTAGACAATGTTAATGGTTTTTTTTTTTTTTTTGGTTGTTTTTTTTCCCCTAATACCTTAAACCTGACCCACAAACGTTATTTGGAACAAAGAAAAAGAAAGTTGTTCCCATTGTTGACATAATTCAGCATTTCTCAATTGAGATTCGGCTTCTAAAGGTATAGTAAGGGGAACAATTGGGGTATGAGGGAATGATGAACTCCAAGGGGTCATTATATACAGATTTATTTCTTTTGCTTTTCCATCTCCACTGACTCTGATTCTAGACTAAATATATTTGTGATCAGACCACAAAAGCCCCTCGGTAACAGTACTTTTTAAGCCCACATGTCAGATACTCTCCCAGCCCACTTGGAGTCTAACCATCGGTTTGGGGATATAAGTTTATTCTCTTGATAGCTATTTCCTCAATTGCTTTCAGTCCACAAATGTCTCATTTCAAATGATGATTGGTTTTATTACACGATATGTGTGGGGTGAGAAGAAGAGGACCAACTGGGCATTTTCTTTTCTTTTTTTTTTTTTTTTGAGTCAGGTAGTGACTCAAGATGAAAGATTCCTTCACAGTATGCTACTTACAACTCTACCAGGATGAAACAGTCTACCAGAAGGAGAAGCAGAAGCTAGAGAAGGAAAAGGAGAAGAACAACAAGAAGAGGAAGGGAAAGAAGAAGAAGAAAGAAGAAGGAAGAGGAGGTGGGGGAGGAAGAGCGAGCAAGAGGGAGGAGTGGAAGGAATATTCCTAGTATTAGAAAGAATGGGTTAAAAACAAAAAGGCTTTATTTATTTATTTATTTATTTATTTATTTATTTTATTTATTTTACACAGTGTCATCTAGATAAAATTACCTTTCATTCCATTTACCCTATCTCATTTTCATCTCCAGTGGAACACTTAAGACAGAAGTTACTCATTTGATTTCTCTTGCATTAGTCACAGTAAACATAGATTAATTAAAAAAAATCTAGTGGAACACCTTACATTGCTGAGGTTAGGTGTTACTTTTTTTTTTTTTTTAAAGATTTTATTTATTTATCTGACAGAGATAGAGACAGCGTGTGAGACAGGGAACACAAGCAGGGGGAGTGGGAGAGGAAGAAGCAGGCTCATAGCAGAGGAACCTGATGTGAGGCTCGATCCCACAACGCGGGGATCACGCCCTGAGCCGAAGGCAGACGTTTAACTGCTGTGCCACCCAGGCGCCCCAGGTATTACCTTTTAAATCCAGGCATAGGACCAAGCTCTGTATACAAAAGATAGATAGAATTTTGAGGATTATCATTATTTTTAAAGCACACGTCACGTGAGATTTTTTCAATCCCACAATGCCTTGTGAATTTTTCTTCTCCCTCACTGTCTTCTCTGCTTCCTGCCCTCAGTTAGGCCTTCTTATCTTGTAACTCTCTGTCTTACTACACAGTGCCTTTTTCATGAGCCACATAGAGCCCCAAGTTCTAATCCTTTCACTTTCCACCAGGCCTATCTTCTCCATGCACGTGAACTCAACAATCCTGGTTCTTCCCATTCTGCTGCTTCCCATTTCCCTCCTAAACTGGATCACTCCCATCCTTCTTGGCTCACTCTATCTGCACCAATTGGCTTTTGTACTGATGAGATTGCACATGTGCTGGGGGACATTAATCACACAGGCACATGATATCTTACCGCTTCAACTTTATACTGTACCCTCAAGTTATTTGTCCAAATTTCTCAAATATTTAGAGGGAATAAGGATGAGAGACTTATCTTTAAAAAAATATTTTACTATATGCCATTAAAAATCTTAAATTCTCTAATTCCTTCATCATATGTTTCTCCTACTTTTCCTCTTTTCTTTTGGACTCTTTCAGATTAGGTTCCACTCTTCTCACCACAGACCATAATTCCGAATTATCTCCTTGTGTATTTATCTATGTATAGCTCTGTCTTCACTCAATAATTTTTAAAAATTACTCCTCTAAGCTGCATCACTGTAAATTTCACTAAACAGAACTTGGTTTCCTATCTCTCCTGGTTTTGCTGTAATTTTGCTAAGTGACGTTAGACACGTCATCTAAATATAAATGTTTTCATGTGTCTTTTTCACATGTAACTCTTGATGCATATGAAAGCTCTTTACAAATGTAAATTTATAGTCTTATAAATGCCAATTCTGAATCATCTCCTACGCAGCCCTTCCTGAGGCAATCTTGTTACCCTTCAGTATTTTTTGAAGGACAGCCTTTGAAGGCAGATAAAGCTCTATCTAAACAGTAAACATCTGGTCCAAAGAGATTCTTCTTCAGAAGTTGAAGTGGGGAAACAGTGAAAATCAGGCAGTTTGTGGCAGGACAGGCAGCAAAATAATCATGAAGTAAACATACACCAGAGAGTCCACCATTTATATTAGTGAGCCAAAAAATTAGAAAACCAAAGTTATAATTAGACACTATAAAGAAGGACATGATAAAGTCAACTAAAAATGAGAAGACTTAGGAAAGAAAGAAAATGCATCAAGATAGTAGCTCATTTAAATTCAAGGTATTGTGCTGGATAGTTTCTATTTGCCTTTCCAAATATACATTTTGAATTCTACTAACCTACTTTGTTCCCTGGAACCACCCAGGCTGCTTTGCCTTTGGCTTCTGACTGGGCATCATCATGGCAGGTGTGGCCGGGAGATTGGGTAAAGATGAAGAGAGATACTGGGGGTCGTATTTTCTCAGCTTCCCCTCTGCAAAGCTGCAGCATGGCAGTTGCTACAAAGGGCCATGGTATCAGATGGGAAGTCCACTGCTAGAGCCACAGGTCTTGCTGGACTTCAGCAGTCACTCCCTCCCTTTGCTCCTTTAGGCCTAAGGGTGGCCATGGCTTCCTTCTCTTTCTAACCCCAGGCTGTGTGACCATCCCATGTCAGTTTTTCTTAAGCTCTCTACGTTTGTGTTAATGGCGCCTTCAAAGAAAATTAACTAACACTTCTTAACTAACACTTGTAAATACATCATCTTTCTTCCTGAAGCCTGACTAAGCCCGTCTTAACAGAGTAGATGTGTAGCCACTCAATGATAAGACATCTTGGATCAAGAATGACTCTAGTTTTAGGCTTTGTAAAGTTCACTTTCTTGCCCTCATTTTGCAACAGCTCATCAATCCAGTACAGTGTGGCTTTGCCTGTACTTCTCCAATGACTATGGTAATGTCAAGGTCTCCAATGACCTCTCTGTTGCCAAATTTAGTGGGCAGTTCTTAGTCCTCATCTGATTCAACTTCTCAGCAGGTATACTTACCAGCACTCTTGATTGTCCTTCTCTCCCCCAGATTGTTCTGAATTGTTACTGTTACCAAAATGGCACGTTATATAATTTTACAAGTTTTACATAAAATAGTAGATTTCTGAGTTACCTTTCCCCATTCCCAATTCCCATTTTTCTAGAAACAGTGGCTTTCAATGCTTTCAAACTAGCTTCCCCCATGCCATACCCTGACATTTGTCTCCTAATTTCTAAATATATGTTTAAAATATTTTTGCTAGGCTTTTTTGGTTTTAGAATAATCTATCAACTTCCTGTTGAAGAAGCTACTATTGTAATTTCTTACATCACCCACACATACTTACACATATGAATTGCTTTTTTCCTTTCTGCTTGATAAGGTTATACTATAATTTTTACTTGAATCACTATGCCCTCTCCATATGATTATGGTTAAGTAAATATTCACAAGTGATTCATGCAGTGTCTGTTTTCTTTTTAAAAAATATTCTGTCACTCTTTTTATTTGCTTTTGTTTCCTCTGTACTCATTCTTAATGTACTATAATAAATAATATTCCCTCTCATTAATTTTAAGCATTTTCTTTTCTTGGTGCTGTCCTTTCTAGAGATTCTCATTCTTTTTCATTAATCATTGCTCAAAGGACATCATCTTGGGATATCTCTTTGCCATCATCCTGGAAATTCTTTTCCCCTTTCCCACAGGTGAGATCTCCAATTTTCTGGATATCATTTCCACATTCTTAGTTCACTCCTGTATCTTAGTGAAGTATATCCTCCAGCAGATTTCTAGAGAAGGGTATATATGAAGAAAATTTTTTGAGATCTTGGACATTGGGTAGCATCTTTAGGTATAGAATACTGGTTGAAAAGTATTTATCCCTAGACTTTTGGTAGCCTTGCTCCATTATTTTCCAACTTCCCGTGGTGCTATTGAGCAGTTCGATACTCTTCTGACTGTTCTTTGTAGACAAGCCTTTTCCTTTTTCCTGAAATTATGTAAGATCATCATGTTGTCCCATAAGTTTCATGATAGCATATGATTTGGGATAAGTCTTTTTATCTATTATACTGGCAATTCGTGTATAGGGTGACCAGCTCTTCCCAGTGTACCCGGGATTATTATTGTTTTAAAACTAAAGGTCCCACAACTCAAGAACTCCCTGGTTTTAGGCAAACCAAGACATTGGGTCACTTTACTGATGAGTCTTCTCAATTTATAACATCATGAATTTCAGTTGTGGGAAGTTTTCTTAAGTTACTTAATGATTATCTCCTTTTTCTTTTAATTTTTTTAAATTTTTCCAGATACAACATTTTTTTAGTTGCTGTGTCTCTGGACTGAGAAGATGGTTAATTATATCTTTTCTAGTTACTATGTTTTCCTTTCTTTCCTTCCATAAGTTTTTTACTCCCACTCCCACTTTTGTATTTAATCTTTTATGTCTCCTATCTTATTTTTATTTTGCAAGAAACTTTTTTTCTTCCTGAATGTTTGCATTTTCTATAGCAACCTATCCCTGTTTAATAAATGTGTTTTTTCTCTTTTTTCTGTATAGATTTTCTACTGCTTTTGACATAATTCTACTTTATTCTGAGTATTTACTATTTGAGATTTATCTCAAATATTTGGTAATCATTCCATGTTTGTCATATCTAAAAGCGATACACTAGAATTCTCTTAGGAAGGTACATGTGCTGGATCAGTGAAGATTCTCTGACTGGACTCTTCTTGAGGATCTCCAATTGTCAGTTATCTGAACGGTCTTTCTCTTAAACTTATTGGTTTCCCCAGAAAAAATTTTCGACTCCTTCCTGGGTAGTGTAAGCCTTGATGCCATGTTCTTGGAGCTGAGTAGAAGAAACAGGTCTGTCACTATTTTGTACCATTATCTTCTTTTATAAGTATGATTTCCTCCCCTTTCTCTGGGGTCCTGAGTTGATATTTTGTTAGGTTAACCAACCTCTTTAGAGAGTAAATCCCTAATGTTCTGTAATGGTGAAGGACATTCAATTACTAGTCTGAGGTTAATGAGGGAAGGGATTAAGGAGTCCAAATCTTTCTTATACAAATTTTCAAACAGTGCTTCTATCTATAGTACCATCTATATTTCCATTTTCAGAAGTACCTGTACCTTCAATTTTTGAACAATTTGTGGCATTTTGTGTTGTAGAAAATCATCTTTCAATCTAGCTAGCCTAATAGCTTTCCATTTGTCTCCTTGATCCAATTCGACTCACCATCATGTCTCCAGAAAATCAAATCAGATAATGTCTCACTTGAGAACCCTTCATTGGCTTCCCAGAACACTTAGAAGAAAATCCAAATTATTGCATTATATAAAAAATCCTGCATGATCTGGCCTTTGCTTATTGCAAAACCTCATTTTGTATCATGTCCTCTTTTACTCACTTAGTCTAATTACATCATTATTATGCCAAGCTCTTCCTGACACAAGGTCTTTGCATGTTGCGTTCCTACTCTGGAATAATCTTCCAACAAGTGCATGCATGTATATACACCTTCACACATACACACAGCCCACACACATGCACTTTGCCCATGACTAGATTCTGTTCATTTTTCATGACTCAACTTCAGTGTCACCTCTTCAGCAAGATCTTTTGTGACCACTTGCTCTGAGTATTTCATCCATCCCTCATTCCTGCTTTAGCCCTTTGTTTATTTCCTCTTTAGCAGTTACCTCAATTTGTAATTATTCTCTTTATTTCTTTCAGGAATACAGTAGAGGGGCATTTGCATGACTAATTTAAATATGCAGTGTAATTCTGCATTATTATGCAAACTGCATTAATCTTCCTGACCGGTATGTACACCAGATTATTTTCAGGAAATTCGTTGGCTCATACTACTCAGATGCCATTATTTTCAGGCAATATATTACAGCACATTTACAGGTTACTGGGAGGCATTTTTATAAATACAAACTAAACCACACTTGTCAAAATAAAAGAACAAAGTGTGATGAGAGTTGACAGTTTAGATTAGATATTCCCTTCACTTGAGCAGTCAGAATATTAACCTCAGGGGTTTAAAAGTGGCACAGGGAGATAACTGCTAGATATAAAACAATGAGAAGCAGGGTAAACAAAGAGCACTTACTGAATTCAAGTAATTTACAATACATTCCCCATATACAACATGAAAGAGGCAATGAAATTGATCCAAAATAAAAGGGAACATCAAGGAACTAGAATGAAATGGTATCAGTATTTTTCTTGCAAAAGAAAACATGCATTATTACATTTTAGCAATTATAAGACATGGTGTTAGATGCTATAACATCAGTATGCCTAGGGTGCCATATAGGACTATACAGGAGGGACACACAGCGTAATGAGGAGCAGGCAGGAGCTGCTAGAAGAGTAAGAGGAAGGGAAGATCATGTTATGTAGTCTGGGTTTGGAAAGAAACTTAGAAAGATCAAATCTAATGTCAATTTTTTCTCAAATGAGGCATATGAAGTCTAGAGAGGTGGGATGAATACTCAATTTCTTTCCTTTTTTTTTTTTTTTTTTTTAATTTTTTTGAATTTCTCCACTTCTTAGAGCTTGACAGAAACAGAACTTGGAAGAGGGTTTGATATCCCCAGGTGCCTAGTTTAAAACTCTACCTATTTACTATGAATTAGTTCTTCCATAGTTCCTATTGTGGGTTGTATTGTATACCCCTAAAAGATATGTTCAAATCCACAGTACCTGTGAATGTGACCTAATTTGAAAATAGCATCTTTGCAGAAGTAGTTAAAGTGAGGTCATTCTAGGTTAGGGTAGGCACTCAATCCAATGACTGGTGTCTTTATAAGAGAAAGGACAGAGATTTACATAGAGGCTCAGAGGAGACACAGAGGAAGGAAGGCCGTGTGAAGAGGGTGACTGAGGTTGGAGTGATGTGTCTACAAACCAAGGTCTACCAGGGCTGCTGAAAACCACCAGAAGCAGGGAATTGGCAAGGGAGGATTTTTCCCTACAGCCTTTATAGGGATCCTGGCCCAGCCAATACCTTTATTTCAGACTCCAAGATTCCAGAACTGCTTAAGAATAAATGTATGCTGTTTGAAGCTACCCAGTCTGTAGTAATTTGTTACAGCCACCCTAATAAATGAACACACTGTCCATCAATAATAGGCAAATCTTATCAATCATATTCAGTGAGAGACTATCCCACTTTCCCCCACTGCATCTTGCCAACAAGACAGAATCAAATGCCCTGCTGATGCATGCACTCCCAGTAATCACTCAACTGTGATTTTTCTATTTATTTTTCTGAGTACTCAATCAGCTCATCTGCTATGAGAGCAAAGATAATGATTTGTTTGTTCTTACCATTTATAATGGTTAATTTTATGTGTCAGCTTGACTGGGCTAAAAGATGTCCAGGTAGCTGGTACAATATTATTTCTGGGTGTGTCTGGGAGAGTATTTCTGGGAGAGATTAGCATTTGAATTGGTACTGAGTAAAGAATATTGCCCTCACCATTGTGAGTGGGCCTCATCCAATCCATTGAGGGCCCATATAGATCAAAAAGGTGGAGGAAAGGTGAATTATTATGTTGACTAAAAGCTGAGACACCCATCTTTTCTTGTCCTTCAGACTCAGATTGGGACGTACTCCATTGCCTCCTCTGGTTCTCAGGTCTTTGGGTTTGGACTGGAACTATACCACTGGCTTTCCTGGGCTTTCAGCTTGCAGAAAGCAGATCATGGGGCTTCTCAACTTCTATAATTGCATGCGCCAATCTTTTATAATCTCTTTGTATATTCTTCTATATATCCTATTCTGTTTTCCTGGAGAACACTGACTAATATACCATTGTTTTCCTAGAGTCTAACAGAGTGTCATGCTCATGATAGACAATCAATAAATACTTATTAAATAAAAAAAATGAAAGTGGGCAAAAGATATGAACAGACACTTGAACAAGGAAAATGTATAAATGGCCAATAAACCCTGGAACAACTGCTCAATAGCATTAGTCATTAGGAAAATGCAAATTAAAACCACAACAAGATACCAATAATTACCTACCAGAAAGTTAAAATTTAAAAAGAATGACAACAAATGTTGGCAAGAATCTAGAGCATTCAGAATGCTCTCTTCTTGGTGAGAGTGTGAAATGTTAAAACCATTTTGTAAAAAGGTCTGGTAGTTTTTTATAAAACTAAATATATGCCAACCCTGTGATCCAACAATTTCATGCCTAGATACTTATCTTCCTGCCCCCTCATGTCCAAGAGGAAATATATGTGCACAAAATACTTGTATAGTAATGTTTATAGAAAATTTATAAATAATAGTCAAAACCTAGATATTGAATAGGTTTCTATTGACAAGACAATGATAAACTGCACTATATTTATTTAATAAAATTCATTACTCAGCAATGAAAAGAAATGAATTATTGATCCATACAACATAGATGTATCTCAAAAATATTATGTTGACTAAAAGAAGTCTTAAGCAAAAGAGTCCCTCCTTATAATATCATCTATACAAAGTTCTAGAATAGGTTAAACTATGTTGACATAAATCGAAACAATTTTTCCCTCGGAGGACATGGATGTGGGAATTGCTGGAGAGGGATATAACAGCACTTTCTGGATTTCAAGAGGGAATTGGTTTACACAGGTGTATGCTTCTGTCAAAACTCAATGATAAACTTATGACTTATGTATTTCATTGTACATAAATTTTACACCAGGAAAAATGAACTATAAACTATAAATATTGATGATGTGCTTAGATGAATAGATTAGTGATGTCTGAAATTTAATTAGAAATGCACTAAAAATAAACAGATTAACTGATGAATGGATAGGAAGGTACATGGATGAACAGATATATGATAATACAAGTTGAATGTAAATTGTTGAATGTAGAGAGCATGTATATGGGTTTTCATGGTCAATTCTTCCAATTTTTTTTCTGTCGATTTAAAAATTTTAAAATAAAATGTTAGAGAGAACTCTATAAAATATAAAAGATTAAAAATGAGTGAATCAAATTATAACTTAAACAATTTGGATTGGCAAAATTAAACTAAATATAGGATTCAAAAAATCTTAAGTACAGTGACAGAAGAGTCCGATGTAGGGAATCAGACCTCATTGCTGAAAAGCCTCAGGCTGGACTAGAACCCAAAACAAACACCCCTTAGCCCAAAGGTGCGGTGGTAGGGCTTGGGAAGAAACAACCACAGTGCCTGAATTAAAAATCTTCTTTGTCAGAGCTTGGGCTATCTATCCATCTCCTTCAGCTAATACTCAAAACCAGCAGACAATAATAGATGGGTTTGCTTTAGCTGAATTCTAAGTGAAAACAATTCTAGCTGCAAGAAAAATACATCTCTGCCCTGTTAGCCTTGTCTTCAGCCCCTGCCTAGGAGAATTCGACCGTGGTACAGGGAGGGCAGTCCTGTGGCTTGAGGGCTCCTGTCTGAAATGAAAGACCCCTCTGCCTTTGAATTGGAAGCTTGCTGCTGCTACCTGTAGAGAAAGAGCAAAAGAAAGACAAATAACTACTTTCTAAGAAGGAAGAGCCAGTGTGAAATATTGATCATCTAGGGAGCCTTCCTGCTCTCTAAAACCGTGTTCACTTTGGCTTATGTTGGTGGTACAGAGAGAGACTAAGATTGTAGGACTCGTGAGGGGCCATTATCAGGTCTCAGACTTTAACTATTGAAGTTGGGAACAACATCTTAAGTCACCAAATCCCATCCCTTTCCTACAAAGGAAAAAGGAGAAAAACTCCCTTATCTGGTTTCTTCTGCCTTCAACTTCTCCTGGTGGAGAAGAGGTGGAGAGAAGCATATAATCCTTAGCACAATTCATTAATCACACAATAGACAAATGACTCATGAATATTTGCAGAAGTATTTGCAAAACAAACGAAAAAAACTTCTGAGAGTAATAACCAATTTTCAAGTTGATTTTTTAAAAACTCCAAGTATGCCTCACCAAGCAATCAGCTATAAGGGAAGGTTAATAAGCCTTTGGATTCAGACTTCAAAATCCCAAATATACATCCCGGCTCTGATGTTTACCAGTTTTGTTATCTTAGGCAGGTTATTTCTACTGATGTCAGGTTTTTGTTTTTAAGCCTCATTTTGAAAAGGGTCTGTCTAATTTGTGATATTAAATTTGCAGGTAGCTCAACAACCAACTTAAACTGGCTTAAACAGCAAAAGGAATTTATTAGCTCTTAGTATTGTAAAGTCCACATTCAGGGGCGTCTGGGTGGCACAGCGGTTAAGTGTCTGCCTTCGGCTCAGGGCATGATCCCAGCATTCTAGGATCGAGCCCCACATCAGGCTCCTCTGCTGAGAGCCTGCTTCTTCCTCTCCCACTCCGCCTGCTTGTGTTCCCTCTCTCACTGGCTGTCTCTTTCTCTGTCAAATAAATAAATAAAATCTTTAAAAAAAAAAAGAAGAAAAAGAAAAGTCCACATTCAGAGCTTCAGTCAACAACTCAAATCATAGGAAGAGGACACTATTTTACTCTCTATTTCATGCCTATTCCTGGTTTTGGCTTCTTTTTCAGCAAACTTTTGCTACCTTGGTGCAACATAGTTTTCAAAAAAGGAATGAAAGAAAAGAAAATGGTGACAATAACAACCATGAGCGCTGTGGTAATGACACAGTAGGGAAATCTAGGATCAAATGTAGCAAATGCAATACCAGACATGCTACCCTCCTGCTTCTCTTTGTTCCTTTAATCATATCTGTTGGGGAAGCAGACATCATGGGACCTGCCGCCCCTCTTCAAGTTTGCCCAGGAGCAACACAGGCTTGAAATATTCACCTATAAGGAAACGGGGTGCCAAAATCTTCCTTGGCTTCTGATTCTTCTTCCTTCTTAGAAGGAAGTTCTAGGTATGCTATGAATTTTCTTGTATTGCTTAAGTATGTGAATCATCGACACCTGGCCAGTCCCACCAGTATATTTGCATGCCCCCCTTCTCCCCCAATTGCAGGAAGGGAGCCATGTCTTCCCAGTAGCAGGAGAGGTGTAGTCTATCACCCTGCACTGGCTATCTGGAAGGAGCCACTGACCAAGAGAGACCAGCACACATTACAGATACTAATCTTGCTGCATCTCTGCTCTTTTCCGTGAGTAAACTGTTGTCCCAACCTGTTCCTAAGTGTTGAGTCCTCCCTGGTGACTCCCAACCCATCAAAATGCATTGGGTAGAGGTCTGTGAACTCCTACTTCTGGGGGTTGACATTGTTATGATCTTTGCCATCCTTCACGTGGTGGGAATCCTTACTTGGAACTGGTTGCTAGATCTTCCTGCTTCTGGACAATATCCAACCCACAAAAGCATTTTTTTCAGGCAGTTCAGGAGAAGAGAAAAGAAGTTCTTTTTCCAGAGCTCTTAGAAAAATCTACACAGAGGTCCCTGTTTCCAAATGAGTCCAGTGCCTGAATCAGTAAGTGGGGCCACAGGAATGAGACTTTTTAGTGACATCTGGCACTGGTATTAGTATCAGCTGCCATAAAATTACACTGGCTGAATGTGAGGAAAAGAAATTCAGTACAAAAATTGAAGTATCATTACTAAGAGGAAGGGGGAATGGATGCTAATGGTCCCAAAGAGCTAATATCCACGACAAAACCAAATGGTGGTGAAGTTCATGAGATAAAGGATCTCAATACATTTCAACAATGTAAAGACACCTGTATTTTCAAGTAATGTGTCCATGAAACAAAACAATATGAAGACTACACACCAGAGGTTAAAGAATCTGTAAACAGAGCACTGCTCCAGAAGCACAGAACTTTCAAATGTTTTAAAAAACCAAGAACAATGATATGAAAAAGAACAATGTAAATTAATGGGTCTTGCTAACCAAGTCTTGCTGCAGTACAAAAGCAGTGTTCTTAGATCCCATTCCTTTTTCCTTAATGATGAAAATATTTGAGGCAATTAGAGCACTTGAGCGTGGATTCATTATCTTTCTACCACTTTACTTCAAGAGTGTTTTGCACAGTTATTTCACGTTTGAAAAGTGTTCTGAGGCTCAGGTTGTAACCAGTTTGCTGCTAATATACATAAATTATGGCACATAGAATGGAATATTATTTAGGTACTAAGAAGCATATTTTCAAAGAATATTTCACTGGATGTAAATTTACCATAGCCTAAAAATAAAAGAAAAACAGTAAGCTCCACAGAAAACATTGTTTTAATTCTGTGAGATTTTGTGAGATGTTTCAAGGGTATTTCCCTAGTTGAAAATTTAAAAAAAAAAGAATCTTTACAAAATATTCAAATATTTATGGCTAATTATGGAGACTATAGTTGAGTATTTATTATACTTTTCTGTAGTTTATGAATTTTTCTAAGTTTGTTTTAGTATTAACAATGACAAAAAAATATCTTACTTAAGAAGATCAAAATAATAAAAGTATCTCATACGCATTTAGTGTGAAACACTATTTTCAAAGTACATTCTCTCCCTTGCCAGTTCCACGTATACAGTATGGTTTGACAGGGTTGGAGGCAGTAGGTAATTCAGAAATACAAGTATCACATGGATTTCCCTTTCCATGTCCCCATTCTTTTGGTGCTTTGCACTTAGCCAAGTCCAAATTTCTTACCTGGCATTTGCCTTGAAATATTCATAACAAATGTAATTTCCAAATTTCATCTCCCTTCTGTTATCAACAACCATAGGTGGTTTCACCATATGACTCAAGATTTTTTTCAAGTAGTATTAAAAACAAAAAAAAACAGGGTTGCCTGGGTGGCTCAGTCAGTTAGTTAAGTGATGGACACTTGATTTCAGCTCAGGTCATGATCTCAGTGTTGTGAAGTCAAGCCCTGTGTTGGGATCTGCACTGGGCATGGAGCCTGCATAAGATTCTCTCTCTCCTTCTCCCTCTGCTCCTACCCTCATTTCCCTCTGTTCTGCCCCTCAATCAATCAATCAATTAATCTAACTATGGTATGGAAGGGATTTACATTTCATGAATTCAGCATTTAAATATTTTGCCTGTTAAATATCAAATTGGGATTTCAAATGAATGTTGTGCTTTTAAAAAAAGGTTTTATTGAAATTCCAGTTAGGTAACATCATACAGTGAATGTTGTGTTTTTTTTAATTTTTTGATTTTTAAAAAAAAATTTAAAAAGATTTCATGTATTTATTTGAGTGAGAGAGAGAGAGAGAGAGAGAGAGAGAGAGAGAATGAGTAGGGGGAGGGACAGAGGGAGAGGGAGAAGGAGACAGCCTGCTGAGCAGAAAGCCTGACGTGGGACTTGATCCCAGGTCACCGGGATCATGATCCGAGCTGAAGGCAGATGCTTAACCAGGTGCCCCTCTTTTTTTTTTTTTTAATTTTAGAAAGAGAGAGTGTGAGCATGCTTGTGTGCACATGGGCAGAGAGGGGCAGGGGGAGAGGAAGAGAGAGAATCTCAAGCTGACTCCCTGCTGAATGCAGAGCACAATGAGGCTTGATCCCAGGATGCTGAGATCATGACCTGAGCGAAAACCGAGAGTCAGACGCTTAACTGACTGAGCGCCCCCCACCCCGCCCCCCAGTGCTATGCTTCTTGAAGTAAGGACTCACACTGCCTTTATTTTGATCCCAACAGTACTAGTCCACACACTCCAACATGAGAGGCAGTCGGTAGATGCTTTTTGAGTTGAAGAGCAAATACTATGCACCAGTGAAGAATGAATCTCAGTGTAAGTGGCTGAAGTGTGTTTAGAACTAAAGTTTGTTTATTTATTCATGCCATTCAGTAAGAATTATAAGATATTTTTAAATAAAAGTTTAGCACATAGTCACATTAAAATTGACCATATAAATTTTTAACTTAAGAATATATTTTATGGAAGTGGGCTTTGTACACAATGAGATACCTGACGGTTCCTCCATCTCTGTTCAAAGATGTCTCCATGTCCAAAAAAATAAGTATGTAAATAAACAAATTATCCAAAGATTACTACAAGACAGTAAGACATATGTACTAAGGATATGTATTGAGTGGTCTAAATTAGAGTAGCAGACAATCCATATCTTTTTTCTTTCTTACAATATCTAGAATTACTTCCTTTGATTCAGTCAATAATTACATTAGAATGCAATTGAAGTTAACAAATGGACGAGGTGCTCAATGACCAGTTTCTTGTATAGTAGTAATTCAATAAACATTTCCTAAATTTAGTTAAAGCAGAAATATGGCACATGCTAATTGCAAGAATTATCCCAATGTCTGTGATTGAGCCTGAATTACTGTCTTTTGCAAACTTTATACACTAAGTTTTTCTTTTTAACCCCTTTAAAAGATGGACTAATAGACACAAAGGAAGTATGAGATTTCTGATATAGAAGAAAGAGACAAAGAAGGAAAACAGAGTCTTCCTTGAAAAATCACAGGTAGTGCTTGTCAAAGACATCGTGGGGATGATTTCATCATTTGTTTTCCACCAGGTGGTTGTCCTCAAGGCAGACACAGATCTTCAGGTGGGAGGCGTCCTGTACTAAAGGCTGGAAGACAAGCCCTGACTTCGGGGCTGCCGAGCACTTAGCCTGCGTGACACAGTCCGGATAAATGTTCCTAAAGCAGAGTGTCACAGATGTCTGCAGCAACCTTTGGGGAACCCAGGAAATAGGCATTGTTGATTCAACCCCTGGAAATGCATTTTTAATATTCTCTTTGCTGCTTAGGATCCGGGTCCCTCATTCTTTCCCTTAGTTTTTACCAGGCGTCAGCAAATTCTTTGTTAAAGAGCCAGACGGTGCTCTTTTGATTCATATAGAATAAAAAGAGACAAACAAGGAAAAACAGCCTATCTTTGTGGGTCAAATAGCTTCAGATGGGCTATTTTGAAGAGATATTAATCTCCCTGCACAGGTCTCATGCAAAATATACTCAAAGGTATATACCCAGAAGTGGACGTGTTGGATCACAGACTGTGGGTATTGTCCTTTGAACTAGATCTGAAGTTGTTTCAACAATTTACACCTTATTTGTAGTATAGAAGAATTCCCATTCTCCATATTCCAGGTCCTGCCCCTTTGCCCCATATCCTAAATAATACCTGGAGTGTTACACTTTGTAGTTTTAGCAATAAGACAGGTATGAAATTATCACTCTTTGTAACTTTATTATTAAGCATTCCTTGGTTGTAATGTGGTTGAACACCCTTCATATGTTTATTTTGCTTCTTTACTTCCTCTTTTATGAAGTGCCTGAACAAGTTATTTACCCATTTACTCCTGGGTGTCTCAGGTTAAAAAAGTAATTTTTAATATATGTTTATTATGCATATGATTTATAGTGATTCATGTATATCACTTATAAATATATGTAAATATACCCATATACACACACTGGAGGTAAATGTTTAGACACACAAATACATTTACAGATGGTAGTGCAAACATTATTCACATTTGGATCGAAATGATGAATATTAATTTTCTCTTACCTCTGTAATCATTTGCATGATAATGGGCATTAATATTTTAAACCA
This sequence comes from Ailuropoda melanoleuca, assembly GCF_002007445.2. NCBI lineage: Eukaryota > Metazoa > Chordata > Mammalia > Carnivora > Ursidae > Ailuropoda > Ailuropoda melanoleuca. The sequence goes on along the minus strand of NC_048231.1, from coordinate 22,390,713 downwards.
AATGGATAAGCCATTGCTCAACTCCCCCATGCACGTACTTTATAAATCTACCCTCAAGTCAACCCCAAGACGTTGTAATTGAGTTTTTTAATATCCTATCCATTCCTATCTTCTTTTTCTCCTTGATAATCTTTAGCACATTAATCATCTATTCTCCTGATCAACAATGTCCATTTACAAATCCCTTCGGATGAGGAGAAACTTTATTAGAGTTAATAAAGGTCACAGAATATCAAACTGGAAGGAAACCTACACCCAGCCTCCTCCCTTGACAGAGAAGAACCCTAAAGCTGAGTGTGTGTGTATGGTGTACGTGTGTGTGTGTGTGTGTGTGTGTGTGTGTTTGCAAGAGGGATAGTGTCGGAGAGTGCTCAGAGAGTTGCCTGAGGCAGCAAAGTTACTTACGGTCAGAAACAGAAAGGAAATTTTCTGGTTTTTTTTTTTAAGCTCATGTTTCTTCAAGTCTCTTGAAAACATTGTTTTTCTTGCTTATGAATATGAGAGACAGAGACAGAGAGAGACAGAGAGACTGGAGAGTGAAGAAGAGTGGGGGAAGCCTGCATTCCTATCTACCGTTTGGCAATGTGGCCACACCTGGTTTTCTGTCAAGTCACTCATAGAGCGCCCTATGTCCTGGAAAATTACTATTTCCCAGAGAAGAGGGAAGGACTCAACAAAATTCCAATTAACAAGTTTTTTTCTCCTTTTCATCAACCAAGTCCAACTAATCCCTTTACGACTTTTCTTGGTTAACAGGCTGACATCACCTTGAGGTCCTTGCATCCCTGCCTCAGGTATTCAGGGCTCTACCAGGCACTGGGGAGCACGGGGAAGGGGACTGGGGCCAGTATTAGGGCGTTCAACTTCTGCTTCTCACTTCCCAATACACCCTTATTGTAGCATCATCAATGCCACTAAGAAATGCAGTGTTATTTGGAAAAGGTGTTGCCATGTTTGCAGAGTAGAGAGAAAACACCCCTTGAACACTAGTGCTATTTTAGAATATCCAAAAATATCCACACCTCCACAAAGACCCACCCTTCTATGGCTATAAAGCCACGTGTTTCAGTCCCTGGAACATTCTCCTTGACTTCGATCATCTAAGGTAAAACTAAAAGCAAGTCCCAAGTCACAGAGGAAATTCAGTATGCTCTTATGATAGAGCGAATTTCCCTGTCTCAGAGTGGCGCACATTTCCACAAAAATCTGTAATGCAATTGAAAAAAAATGGACAGAAACAAGCTGTTTGATGATTAATCATGATGACTACTATAACAGCAGAGCCCTTAAAGCCTTTCTGAAGCTAAGTCAATCTGATGAATTGTGGATAGCAACTTCTTAAAAACATGTATGCAAAATATTTAATACAATAATAGTTGTGTGTAACATAATAACTGTTATAAGTTACATATATAAATTATATATAATATAAATACATATAATATATAAACTATATAAAATATATATAAAATTTATACAATAATGATGTAAATTAGATATTTATATAAATTATATGTGTATATATACATTTTATATATATATGCTTTAATCTTTAGACTAATCCTATGAAGTAGTAATTATTATCACAATTTTACAGCTTAGGAAATAAGGCACAGAGAGGTTAATAAATTGCCCAAGGTCACGGAACAAATAAATTGCAACCTGACTCTAGGGTGTGTACTGCTGGACATGTTTCTAAAGTCCCTCTTCAATAGGAAATGGAAAATAAATGTAAAGTCTTTAAAATTTTGGTTTGGGGTTTATCTGGGAAAAATGATACTGGATTTATAATGTATTCAAAACAAATGGCCATGCTTTTCTTTTGGAAGCAAAGTTTTTTCTTTTGGAAGCAAAGTTTTTTAAGTTAAGTACCTTAGGTCTGTTTTCTTTATATTTTCATTCTCTTCATTCTGACAAATGCAGTATGTTTGCCATTCGAAGGACTGATAGACTGTCTTTGAAGTCAGAAGTCTAAGACTAAACTCTGACACTAACTTTCTGGGTCATGTTAATGGTTTCAGGTAGTCAATATTCTAGTTTAGTTCTTGAATTTGAGATTATCCATTGATAATTTGCACGAGGCACTCACTATGTGTAAAGAAGAATGTTAAGCTGGAAGTCCTAAATTCCCACAAGTACTAATTAACACATCCATTACTTCATATGTTTCCTTTAGCAAATTTTACAAAATTTGCTATACAAAACAATATTATCAACTCTAGTCACCATGTTATACATTAGATCTTCAGACCTCATTCATCTTATATCTGAAAGTATGTACCCTTTTACCAGCACCTTCCCATTTCCCCCACCCCCAGCCTGTGGCAACCACCATTCTATTCCTTGTTTCCATGAGTTCATTTTTTTTCTTTTTTCTTTTTTCTTTTCTCTTTCTTTCTTTCTTTCTTTCTTTCTTTCTTTCTTTCTTTCTTTTTTTTTAAGATTTTATTTATTTATTTGACAGAGAGAGACAGCCAGCGAGAGAGGGAACACAAGCAGGGGGAGTGGGAGAGGAAGAAGCAGGCTCTCAGCGGAGGAGCCTGATGCGGGGCTCGATCCCCGAACACCGGGATCACGCCCTGAGCTGAAGGCAGACGCTTAATGACTGAGCCACCCAGGAGCCCCTCTTTCTTTTTCTTTCTTTCTTTCTTACTTCCTTTCTTCCTCTTTTCCTTGTAGATTCCACCTATAAGTGATACCATGCAGTGTTTGTCTTTGTCTTTCTCGTTTACTTCACTTAGCATAAGGTCTTGTAGGTTCATCCATGTTGTTGCAAATGGCAGGATTTCCTTCTTTTATAAGGCTGGCTTATATATATGTTTCTACATAAATATAAAATATCATATAAAATATATAGTATATATCACATTTTCTTTATCCATATATCTGTCAACAGACATTTAGTTTGTTTCCATATTTTGACTATTTTGAATAATGCTTCAATGAACATGGGAGAATAGCTATCTCTTCAAACTAATGATTTTGTTTCCTTTGGATATATATATAGAAATGAGATTGCTGGATCATGTGGTCGTTCTATTTTTAATTTCTTGAGGAACCACCTCATTGTTGTCCATAGTGGTTGTAGCAGTTTACATCCTCACCAACAGAGTACAAGGCTTCCCTTTTCTCCATACCACAGCCAGCATTTATTGTTATCTCTTGTCTTTTCGGTAACAGACATACTAACAGGTGTGAGGGAATACTTCATTGTGGTTTTGCTTTGGATTTCCCTGATGATTAGCAGTGTCAAGCACTTTTCATGTACCTGTTGGCCATCTATAGGTTTTCCTTAGAGAAATATCTAATTGGATGCTTATTTGTGGGTTTTGTTTGTTTTGCTATTGCATTATGTAAGTTACTTGCATATTTTGGATATCAATCCCTTGTAAGAAAAATGATTTGCCTATATTTTCTCCCATTCATAGGTTACTTTTTCATATCTCTTCCAGAGCTTTGTGATTTGGAAGCCAGTCCCCTGGGGCTGGGGCGGGGCAACCTTAACAGCTGGGGTGCTAGATGCCTGAACATGCATCTTCCAGGGAAAAGCTGGAGACTTGGTTTAACTGTTGGAGAGAGCCAGGAGGAAAAGGCAAGGGAAGTACCCACCAGACCTTTCAGGTTCTAGGATGATCCCAGTCAGCACCTAGATGCATACTAATTAGAAGCTGGACTCTAAAGGAGCAGCTAGGAGAGCATGAAGTCAAAATCCTCTGGGAAAAACTGGCAAGATGGGTCCTTTTTTTCCTGCTTCCTCTGTGCTGAGCCAGTGCAGATCAGGATGGGGCAGGGAGGTGGGGGGGTAGTGGCTGGGAGTGCTACATAGGTCTGTATAACAAATGCTTTTTTGTTTGCTGTAGTCCTGTGGGATTCATAAACACAACCCCCGTTGGCTCTCAGAACTAGGTGATTTGGGGCCTACTTCTTGGGTGGCAGCTTTAAATGTGGGGCTTTGCAGGGAAAAGGTGAGAATTAGGGCTCTCTCCCCATACTTGTAAGGCACTTGACCATACAGGTGGCAAGAGTGTGTCTTAGCCTTTCCTATCTGATTGTGGGCATTTTCTTAGTACCCAATGCATAGGAGTCATTCATCTAGGTCCTGGATTTCTTTTAGAGGAAATTGATCTGTGTCACTCTATAGTCAATGCATCTGTAGGAGGAGGCAAATTCAAGAGCCTCCTATGTCACCATCTTGAGTGACATCCCTGGTGGTAGGATTTCAATGTGTAAAATGTGGGAAGACAAAAACATTTAGCCAATTGCTGATATCTCTTCTCTGTGCTAAGTTTACCTTGGTATTATTGGCCTTGAAGCCATTCAAAACTATTACTTCTTTTGGACAGGATGTTGGTGGCAGTATGTTCATAATAGGAGACGCACATACTTAGATGGAACTTTGATTTTGTTTTTAAAGTCTTACACTAATTACAACCCTTCAGGTGGCTTTGCTATTCCCCTCCTTACTTAAGGGCTCCATCACTTTATCATCCTCCTATATGTCATTATTTTGTGCATAAAAATCAATGAGACTTGAAAGGGTGACTGGTGGAGGCTTCTCTCTTAATGGACTCTGCTTTGCTCCAGGCATGGCAGCTTGGGTATACAGAATATGCCCACAGGGCATTTTATTTGCAAATGTTGTCACTTTGTTCTCTTTCTACGTCCCCAAAAGCGCTTGGAGAGTTCCAGCTGAAGCTGTGTGTACAGCTGTCATCCCTAGTGCCCCTACCTTGCCCTTCTCAGATGCTCCATTTGGTTTTGCAACATTTGTCATGCAGGCACTTAGCTGTCTGCCACAGCCTTTGGATATCTGCCCTGGTGTAGTCTCTAAGATTTAGTATCACAAAGTATCATGGTGCAAGTTGTATGAGAATTATCGAGGTAAGCTTACAAAGATAAATAACATATAGGCCATGCCCCCCCAAGGCTCTAACCTCCCATTAGGAAAGATGGACAGAAATGTAAATAATAAGAGAGGATTTAGTAGAATAGAATGCCCAAGGATAGCACAGGCAAATGGAGGCAGCCAACTTCTGTCTTCCAAATATATCACTGGGGCTATACAGAATCCACTCTAAAATCTTAGCATCTTTGGGTTTAATTTCCTCATGTGGAAAAAGACTGAACCCAATGGTGTCTAAATTCCCTCTCACTCCTCAAGTTCTGTCTTTGCAAATCAACACAGCTTCCAGAAGCTGTATTTCTCCATTCATAAAATGGAGATTTTAATGACCTGGCACAGGGATTTTAATAACCTGGCACATAATAGGTGATCAGTAAATGGTGGATATCTTTGTAATTTTATTTACTGTTCTCTTACTGTAGATAGCCTAGTTGGTAAGATTTAAGGAGCTAGGTATATGGTTTCTTGGCCTCAATAAATTCCACTGTTGTAATGGTATATTTGTTTCCTCGGAATCACCAAGACTCAAGTTTTTAAGAACGCATCACTAAAATGCTAGTGAGATGAAGCTGTGTGTTTTTGGTTGATGGGAAATGTGACATCTTAAACCTGTAAGCTTAACTCTGTTATCAGTTATCATCGAGTGGGGAAAATAAACTAAAGCTTCTTATCAGAGCCAGTACTAAAAAAAAAAAAAAAAAAGTGTATAGGGGGAGACTTTGAAACTTTGACTCAGTCAATAAACTGAGGAAAATAGAAGCAAAATTCCTTATGAACAACAACCCCAAACCGACTTTGGTATTGGTGTTCATCCAAAGGTCACATACTCCAATGCCTACAGTGGCCAGGAATGATCACTTCAGGAGGAGAAATCCATAATATAAAGATCTAGGAGAGTCAAGGAGGTAGAACTCAAGGGAGCAGCAGCCCTCATTTCTGGAAATTATTCACTACGCGGGAGTGAGTACCCAATGCTACCTGATATTTGTTTGGTGGTTTTTCAAAGAAGTTGGAAATCAGGATACTTATGAGAACTTTCCTAATTTTTAAATGCTGGCAAATTATAAATGATAAAAACAATCAATACCTAATGAAATATATACATTTGTGGTAACTTTGCCCAGAGTGTTGTCAGGTAGACACCTCTGAATTCAGCTTCCAGGCATGTTATAGGGAAGCAATGCTCACCAGGGGAGGAAAAGGAAGGTGGTGGAGTAGGGAGAAGGAATCTCTTCAATCTAAATCACTAAGGGACACCGGGGGAGTTTCAGCGACCCCTCCCCCAGTCATAGGATTCTAAATGAAGAACACTTCACTGTATTTTAAATGCACTGCTTACAGTGCCTATTCAAAGGATCTTGAATATATAGTTATATCTGTCTTCAGAGTATGCTCAGAGGAAGGCTGATGGGCACTCCCTAGGCAAAAGACACGAGACCTGGAGTTGCCTTCAGAATTGTCCAATCCAATTCGCTCTTTATTAAACTGACTTTCAGAGAGGTTAAGAGGCTTGCCTACATTCAGTTAATTTAAATTGCAAAGCTTGTACAATAACCCATGTTTCTTAATTTGGGCTGGAGGGAGTCCATAGCTTCTTGATTCAGATTTATTTATCAACTATCCACTTCTCCAAATCAGAGATCACAAAGTCAATCCTGTTTTTGTTGTTAAAATTACAACAGCTCTGAGGTCGATCTTCAAGGGTTTCAGCACATGGGGAGAGGTTAGCAGCACTGATAAAATGGCTCTGGAGCCGCAATGATTTAGAGCTTCCCTGTGCCTTTGATCACTGGCACACTTTGGCCTGCTGTGAATTCCACCAATGGAGTTTTCTCAGGGAGCTGTATAACTTTCTAACTTATGGAGTTGAAATAAATCTCTTCTAAACCCAGTTATTTTGCTATCCTGCCCAGTTCGTTATTAACCACAGGTTGCGGGCCCTTTGGAAGCTTTTCCCCGACCAAGTTTTGTGTGCAGTACGCCACTGCCCTCTGCTGGTAGGACTATCTTCAGGATGCGCTTAGACCTTATTTACCTCTTAACGGGTAAGAGGCAAATTTTGTGATCCTTTCTGCTCCAGGACATTCAAGTAAAGGACACTTAAAAAAAGATCTAATAAATTTAGGAATTAAATTTAGCAAATGACTTTCACCATTTCCTGTACTGATGCTACCATATCCTGGGCAACACTAGGGATGAAAAATGTGCGTGTGTGTGTGTGTGTGTGTGTGTGTGTGTGTGTGTATTGGGGTTATCAGGCCTGTGGGTTCATGGTTATGGGAACAGAAATTAAAGCAAAAGACCAGTTAAATTATGCCAGTTGCTCTTCCACAATTAAGCGGGAAAGCTCTCTGAAATATTCATTGGCTTGTTTCAAGTATAGGTGTTTCTCAGTCCCAGACTTTATACTTCATATGTCATCAATGTGATCTATTCTGGCTTGAAATATTAAAGACTCTATATTTTGTAACTGGTATGATATGTCAGCTGCCTCCCTTTTGAAATAGTGGCTTATGAATAGTCAAATGTCCTTTCTCCTGTTTTCCATTAATGCTAAGCTGGAGGGGAGTTGGGATTTTATCTATATTTATAGCATATGGAATCACACATTAGAAAAGCTATGAGCATGAATTTGGCAGGGAAGAGAGGATATCTCTGTCATCATAAACAGGGTCTCAGCAGTTTCTAGGTTATTAATGTGCCTCAAAAATTTGTAAGAGCTGCATATGTATTGAGGCAGTGAACATTTTCCACCAGCTGTGTGTATTCCTCTAATTCTGGGTTCAACCAGTTTTCAACACATAGTGAAAGAAAAGTAAATATTCTTACACCTAGCCTCAGGCCATGTGGCAAAACTCAGACTTGAAAAATGTATTCGAAGGCAAAATTAATGCCTGACTGATTCTAGAGAAAGACTATTCTCTTAAACAAGGTTATTTAAGTGTGCTACTTAGATGGATGCTGGGATTTTATTTTCTCTCTCACAAAATTTTACATAAGTCCCTGTATATCTAGACTGATACAAATGAGTCCATGTGACTACAAAGATATCTGCTCTGAATATTCAAAATACCACTTATTAATATAATCAGAATTCAAAGATATCTCAAAAATAATACTTTATAGTTGATTCTATAAGTATTATTACCATTTTGGTCTCTCCATCCATCTATCTATAATGTATCATCTGTCTAATGATTAGGTAGAATATATATGATCCATTTTGAATCTAATTGTATTCAATAGGTTTGAGAAGTTGGAGTGGTCAAGGTATACTAAGTTCCTCCTGCTTTAAATAAATTCACCTAAATTTATGACAAAAACAATAAAAAACTAAATTTCTATTCCACAGGTGAAAAAAATAGTTATTATCCAGCTTTCCACGTATTAAATATATAATTCTTACTTGGACAACTTTTCTGAAAATATTTCTTTGCTTTAAATGACTTTTCTATTTCTATCTTCCCATGCATTGGTGGTTGCTTTAATCATTTACTCTTTTTTAAAAAACAGCTTTATTGAGATACAATTTATGTACTATAGATTTCATTTGGTAAACTTGTAAAATTCAATGGATTTTAGTATTTCGTGGAGTTGTGCAACCATCAACAAAATCTAGCTTTGGAAACATTTTGTCACCCCCAAAAGAAACCCCATTCAAATTAGCAATCACTCCCCTACCTTCTCCTCTTCCACTCCACTATCCCCAGCTGGGGGAACTTCTAATCTACTTTCTGTTTCCATATATTTGACTTTTCTGGACATTTCATGTAAATGGAATCATAGCATATGTTGTCTTATGATTGGCTATTTTACTTAGCACAATGTTTTCGAGGTTAACTCATGCTATAGCATGTATCAGTACTTCACTATTATTTTATGGCTGAGTAATGTTTCATTGTATTTATATGCTATTTTATTTATTCATCAATCCGATAATGGACATTTGGGTTGTTCCATTTTCTGGAACAATGCTGCTCTGAGCATTCATGTACAAGTTTTATATGGATATATGCTTACATTCCTCTTGAGTATATATACTTAGGAGTGAAATTGCTTGGTTATATGGTAACTCTATGTTTAAATTTTGAGGAAATGCCAACTGTTTTCCAAAGCAGCTCTACCATTTTACATTCCTTCCAGTGATGTGTGAGAGTTCCAGTTTCTCCACATCATTTCCAACACCACCATTGTCTACCTTTTTTATTATTACTTTCCTAGTGGATATGAAGTGGTATCTCAGTATGGTTTTAATTTGCATTTCCCTGGTGACTAATGTTACTAAGCAACTTTTCATACACTTATTGGCCATTTGTATGTTTTTTTCTGGAGAAATGACTATTCAGATTCTTTGCCAAATGTTTAATTGGGTTATATATCTCTTAATTACTGAATTTTAAGAGTACTTTATAAATATTCTAGATACCAATTCCTTACCAGTTATATAATTTGGAAATATTTTCTCCCATTTTGTGGATTCATCTTTTTCACTTTCTTGATATCATTTGGAACAAAAAAGATTTCAGGTTTGATGAAGTCAAAATTATCTAATTTTTCTTTTGTTTCTTGTGCTTTTGGTGTATAGAAGATATTGTCTAAACTGATGTCACAAAGAGTAACTTCCTCCTATAGATATTTTTAAGTACATTCTAATTCCAACATGGTGCTTGAACTCTCAACCCCAAGATCAAGAGTTTGATGCTCTACTGACTGAGCCAGTCAGGTGATCTTACTTCTATATTTTCTAGGAGTGTTTTTCGTTTGCTGAATTTTAAGAGTATTTTTTGTTTGTTTATTTTTAGTTTTAGCTCTTACGTTTAGGTCTGTGATCCAGTCTGAGTTAATTTTTGGATATAATGTAAAGAAGTCATCCAAATCCATTCTTCAGTATGTGAATATACAGTTGTTCAGGACCATGTGTTGAAAAAAAATATTTCTTCCACTTCATTCTTATGGTACCATTCTTAAAAATTAATAGGCTATAACTGTAAGGGTTTATTTATAGACCCCCCAATCTGTCCATTGATCTATATATCTATCCTTAGTTGGCACCACACTGTCTTGATTATATTTTAAAGTAAGTTTTTAAATTGGGAAGCATGTGTCCGCCAATTCTGCTCTTTTTTAAGTGTCAAAAGTACGTTTCTTAATTGGATAACTTTACTGAAAATATTTCTGCTTTAAAGTGTTGAGAAGTTGGATGACCAAGTGTTGTGGATGTTTCTTCCTATGCATTGGTAGCTGTCTTAGTGATTTCCATTTTATGAATGAAGTAAATTACTAGTTTTAATACTATTTCTCACAAATTTTGCTATGGAATTCGAAACCAATATGAAGAATTTAAAGAAGAATTTCTCTTTTTAAGATGTGTTAATTTTGTTTCCAGAGGCTTTCCCAAGACAGAACATATTGTGTGGGCTTCTCTGGCCCAGCTGGGCAAAGGTCCAGGATTTTAGCTACTAGTTTTCAGCTGGCTCAGTTACCACATGTTGGAAGCTGGGGTCCTCTAAATGAGAGGAAAAAATGAAAGATGTCTAGAAAGAAAAGAAGTGAGTACCAGTGTAACCAGAAAGGGAAAACAGTAAGTCAAGATTAATTAACTCCATATTTTTTTTGGTTTTTGCTTTCTAGAGAAGCATTAAGTTTGATTGTTAGAACAGTATGATGGGAAGAAATACAAGTTTTGGTGAAAGATCCTAATCAGTTTATGGTAAAGAGGAAGATACAGGTTCTAATAAAACATAGGATAATCACTTAATTTTCAAGGAAGACTTTTAACTATTTACTCCAAAGCGCTAGTTTTGAAGATAAGCAAGATCAGAAAGATAACTTGACCAGAATTATCCAGATAGCAAGTCACTCCTAAAACTAAGAGCCGCTGGCTCCCAACTCTGATTTCATTCAGATTTACCCTCAGAAGAAGACATTATAATAAATATGACTTACATTTTAGAAGAAAAGTTTAGAAGAGGACAGACTATCGGAGGACACTACAACCTAATGCAACTTTGGTATTTCTAAATTTCCCATACGTGGCACAGCATGACACTAGTACCCCATAAAAGTTCTTGTTTAAATCTCCTGGGGAAATATAAATTGCCTTCTATTGACATCATATAAATCTTCAATCAGATTCAACCTATACATAGGAACTTGAACATAGAAAGACAATTGCTTACATATAAGCTATGTGTGCGTTCAGACTCTAAATGGTCAATTCTGCCATTTGTGGGACTTCAACCAGCTTAGAAACTGCCAAAATTTGCTTGTGAAAGCATGGAACCTCCCATTTCTTCTTTTCCCATATAAGCAGTTAGGTTCCTGATTTGTTATTATATAGACACTAGTTCAAGTTCTATGGATAGTGACAGAAGTAGAAAATTTTGTAACCTAATATAGGTTTAGGTTTTGTAACCTAATATAATTTAAACAGATCTAAGAGACATCCTTAATGCTTTAAAACTAGAAAAACTTTGAGCAATTTTGTTGTACCTGTTACTGACGGTTTTCATCTTGCCAGAATACAGATCCTTTTCCTTATACCAGTATCTGAAATTACCTTTTATTACCACTACCAGACTTGCACTACATTGTTTTGGGAAAGGCTGAGCTCATCCTATTCCAAAGGTATAGATGGAATCTAGATCTAGCTAAACCAGTGTTATGCATTCCCAGTTGATCAATTCCATGATTTTGGCATCTAGAGTCAACAATAGCCGCACCTTCTCTTGCCCAACAGACTTAAAACCAGGATGGAGGTCAACTTGGAGCTACTCATTTTCTTGCCATTATGAAAAGAGAGCCTGAATAAGAACTATGCCAACACAGAGAGAAACAGAGGTAAGATAACACGATTGGGTTCTAAATGTGTTGTCTCAGATTCTGGTTAAGCTAGTCTGCGTTGGGTTTTCTGTCACTTGCAACCAAAAGAGTCTTAGTAAATATATCACTGAATGTGCTTTTGTGACTCACAGACAAGAGAGGAGAGAGTGGGGATATAAAGAAAGGATGGAAAGAGAGAGGAGGGGGAAGAGGTCTTGGATCATCTTGAATTAAAAACAACAACAAAAAATATATGAAACAGAATCTCCCATCAAAAATATACTTGCACTGAAGAAACAGCAATGTTAGAATGAAATAAATGATTCTGGAATTCACAAGGGAAATTGCTAGAATGATTCTTCTAAGGCTATTTTGAAGAGTTTGAGTCAAGAAGGAACAAGGCATATGGTTGCTCCAATAAAACAAAAGGCAAGGGTAAAGAACCAAAAAAGTCCTTTACCAATGGACTTTCTAATCAAGAACAATATGCTTAATACCTCTATTCCTCATAATTTTCCATTCTTTTGTGTAGATTTAACCTTTCTTTGCTTCCTTGGAGATTAGTGGGGGAAAAAGAATAAGAATGCAAGGAGCTTAATTAAGGCTTTTTGCAAATGAGCTTAAGAGGTTATGTTTATTTTTTTATCATTCAGTCCTCACCTACATTGTTGCTTTTTTGAAGGGACTGGAAGACACACTTTTTTTTTAAATTTCCTTAGAATAGATGAATTCATTGGCTTGCATTTTCCAAGCCTGAAAATATCTCTGAGACAATATTCTAAAGAAGTTATCAAAGCCAAACATTTTTCTCCTCTCTCCAAATTCTCAAAATAGAACTTTGTCACTGCATATTTCCATAAGTACTGCTCATGGGAAGGGGAAAAATGAGAATTGAATTTGGGTAATAAGATTAAATTACAAATCAGGAAATGTGTTTCAGAAAGTCATCAGCCTTCACAACACTGCTTTCTCAGTCTCTGCTTTTGCACCCAGCTCTCGGACTGTTGAAATGGTGCTGCACAGGAAGCTTGATGGCTTGGTGACATCTTACTAGTTTCTTCTTCCTTTTTGAGGCTTTCAATATTTCTCCACCTTGCATGTTAGCACTTGATCCTTGCCTGAGAAGTGTTCCCACACCTTCCTAGCATCTTCTCAATTCTCACTCTTACCCCTAGGGTACTTGTTTCTTCATATTAATTGATACAGGCTGCTTTTTTTCTTTAGACCATGATTTTTCCATGCTCTCCCACCTTTCATCCTGCCTGCACTCAATTTCCTTTTAATAAAGCGAATGACTTCTTCTGGTGAAGGACCCTTGTTCCGTGTACCCAATAGGGAGAGGAAGAATAGAGATTAGGAAGGAACTATAATGTGTAATATACTTGTATAATCAGGAAAAAAAATGAAAAGGATAGAAAAAGACAATTGATGATGAGAGGAAACATATTTGTATGATTCTGTAAGTGGAAGAATGATGGTAGGTTAACTGCCTTCAAGGCTCCTTTTCTTCTGACATAACGAAATAATGATTTTGTTTGAGCAATGGGCCCTTCACAAAGATTCAACTTCCCAGACTTCCCTGAAGCTATGGTAGCCATAGGACTCAGTTCTGACCAATGGGATGTTGCAAAGACAAATTCCTTTGACACTTTTCCTTTTACGTTTCTCATTTATTTCTTTCCTGGATTGAGGGCATGATTCCCATAATTCAAAAAATTGTTTTGTGACATTGAGAAAGAAATCACAGGATATTAGTAGGTTGAGAAAAACAACATGGACTGCCAACCACAAACCTCTTGATACATGAGAAAAATAAACCTCACTGATTGTGTATGCCACTAAGTACTGGAGGTATATAAACACAAAATGAGTATGTTTGTGTATGTGGATATATGTGCCTGTATGTGCATTGTAAATTTTATTGCAAACTTTTTTGACTTGAGAGTCAAAAATAATCTTTTAAAACATATCACAAAGATTCATAAACGGATATACCGACATTTATTTAACCAGTGCCTTCTTGCAAATGTTTAGACTTTGACTTCTCAAGGAGCAACAGTATTATTCCTCTGGGAGATTATACACACACACACACACACACACACACACACATATATATATGTATATATATATGTATATATATGTGTGTATATATATGTATATATATGTGTATATATATATGTGCTTATGTGTGTGTATATATATATGACGTATATATGTATATGTGTGTGTGTATAAATATACGTGTGTGTATGGTTGTCACAAAGGTTAATGTGGGGGCATTTCTGGCATTTAATGGGGGAAGGAAATCAATGTTATATCTCCTGCAATGCACAGGCCAGGCACACAAATGAACTGTATCCCCAAACTGCCAATATTACCCTGTTGAGAATCATCAATATAGATGGTTTATACTTTCTACATATTATGATCAATATAAAAATGTGATAATAATTTTATACAAGCGACTCATGATTTTCTTAGTGGAAATTACCTAGAAGTAAAAATGCTGAGCCCAAGTTCAGTTATTTTAAGATTTTAAGATGATGAACGTATGTATGTGTATATATATATGATTTTTTTTTCAAAGCTGTCTTTCAGAAAATCTGTACCAATTTAAGTTCCAAATTATTTATTTACATTTTGCTGATCTGGCTTTTAGCAATAGCAGTTTCTCAAATTGAATTAACCTGTCCTTAAAGTGGGTTATCTCTGCCCTCAGGTATGTGCAATTGCTGCTGTGTAAACTAAGAATAAGAATACCGGTGAAGGGGTGGGAGTGGGGCTACTAGTCCCATTTCTAAAAATGTTTTCCTTCTTTTCTTATAGTAGCAATGGAGTCATTCTCCCAATAATGTTAACAGTGCAAACAGAAGAACACTTGCATAGACTTTTCTAAGATTAGATTGAGATGCCATGCTCAAGTGACCCTAGGAGGTATTCTCTTTATTTTAATTTTAGAGATGAGGAAATGGAATATCAAGACTTGTTTGTGATAAGGAAGGAAGGAAGGCAGGAAGGAAGGAGGGGAAAAGGAAGGGAGAGAGGGATACAGGGAGGGAGGGAGAGAGGGAGGGAGGGAAGGAAGGAAGGAAGGAAGGAAGGAAGGAAGGAAGGAAGGAAGGAAGGAAAGATTAGTTTTCTTAGAAATTGCTGTTATAAAATGAGCTCAGACATGCTGCAAATTTCTGAGTGACAAAATTGTCCTATTAAGTGATTAACTAATAAATCACAATGTTTTTGCTGTGTGATTCTAAGGCTTAAAAATGTATATTATATAAAATTTAAGAAATAGAAAACACCTTAACCAAGGAATTTAACGTCATCATGACCTACCGTTGGTAACTATTAACATTTTGGGGTGTTTCACATGTGTGTGAGAATTTGTCTGTATATTTGTGTATATATTTTTATACAAATCAAATTAAATATGTGCTGTGACGTGTGGCATATTCACTCTTTCATGGCTTGTGCTCAGCATGTGTCACTGCACACAGGAGGTCCTCAGCATATCTGCTGAATGCTGGACCTGAAGGAAGAATGTCACGGTTCTTTTAGACTGTGTGTTTGTCCATCTGTACGACACTGAGATCAGTCTTCCCAAGTAAGTAGCTACAGTCTTCCTAAGTAGCAGCTTGCCTTACACTGCAAAATATTGCTTCTCTTTTATGGATGAAAATACTGAGGTTCACAAAGTTAAACGGTTTGCTTCAGGTTACACTGTGAATAAATTGCAGAAATAAGACTTGAGTCCGGGCCTCCATATTCTAAGTTTTAAGTTTTCACATTTTATGTTCAGTACTCCTCTAGATACATCACAGTTGTTTCAAATTCCTTTTTTTATTAGAATTACATTAAAAAGTAAAATATAACTTACATTTATGAACTTAAGAATACTACAATAAAAATGAATACTATTTATATATATGTACACACATATATATGATTAGACTAATCTGTTATCTCTCACATCAAATTTCATAACCTTCCTATGGTTATATACATCATAATTGCCTGGTTACCATGAAACTATGTGGATTTTTGTCTATAACCATACATATTTCTGAGTGGCTATATCATATGCAGATAGAAGGAAGATGACATATTGTGTTGGGAGGGAATGTTGTAATGGTAAGGTTTATATACAAAGTACCTCTTAGTGCTATCCACACTTGGGAATGGAAACACTAATTGTGCCTTTAGAAATAATACTGCAATATTGTGGTTTACTTGGATACAAAATGAGGAGCTCTAACATGGTGTTCCTGTAATTTGTGTATCTCCTTGCCAGTATTATCTTTTTGTTTTCGATTTATAATTTTTGAAAGTATTGGATTGTTTCCTTTATTTTTAATGCTTGTCCTAAATGGCATAATTGCTGACAGGAAGAACAGGAGTAGAGTGTAAATGTTTCCCCATACACTCATCATTGACCTAAAAACTTCTACTCTGGTTGCTCATCACTATTTTTTCAGCCTTTTAAATTTCATTCCTGGATTCTACAGCTGGTATGCGTAATAGCATGTTGATTTTTTATTTATTTTTTATTTTATTTTTTGTTTTATTTTTAAGATTTTATTTATTTATTCGACAGAGAGACAGCCAGTGAGAGGGGGAACACAAGCAGGGGGAGTGGGAGAGGAAGAAGCAGGCTCATAGCAGAGGAGCCTGATGTGGGGCTCGATCCCATAACTCCGGGATCACGCCCTGAGCCGAAGGCATACGCTTAACCGCTGTGCCACCCAGGCGCCCCTCATGCTGATTTTTTAAACACAAATTTAAAGTAGATGCATTTGTCTGCTCTGTTTGACCTAGGAATAGTGAGAGGATATTAAAGAGGATTGGTGAAGAAGAAATTGCCCCTGGTTTACTGTGGGAAAATAAGAAGGAGGAACCAAAATCCAGGCCTCTCAAAGGAAACAATTCAATTTCAAACTATTGCAAAAACTAAACGAAGCACCAGCTTTGTGCTCAACTGGTTGTTGGAAGAAATGGATAGCAACCATTTTTTTTCTGAACCCCCAAGGAGCTTTGGGACTCAACCGAGAAGCAACAACAACAACAAGGATACCAAATAAACATTCATAAAGACATATTTTTAAGTGCTTAAATAAGGGATACAGATAAGATATATGGTAAGAGTTTGAAGAAGGGAGCAATTAGTAAAATTTGGAAAGACACATAATTTTGATTAGGTCTTAGAGTGTTTCTTATACCATTACAACATGTGACATAGCCACATTTTCCAAGGCTGAAAAAACGCCAAATCAGATTTTTTTTCCTTTTCTTCTGTTGATAAGAAAAAAAAAATCTCCATGCCTTTCCTTATTCTCATGTGACCCACCATGGGGAACATATTGAGATTTTTCCTGTGCGGATCTCTTTGAATCACTTTTAGTGATAGCCACATAGGTACCTGTATAAGGAGCTCTAGCCAGAGCTTCCCTCCATCCCTGCAGATAGGTGAGCACTAATCGGGGGTGTGGCACACATATCTCTTGCTAGCAGCTATGGATTTACATAGGGAGAGTCAGGGCAGCTCTCCCAAGTGCATGAATATGAGCACATTTGCTGCTTCAGCTTTGAGTTCTGTGATTTACAGTGCCATAGGCCTTGCCTTTTAAAGCTTGTTGATAAACTTTAGGCTCTCCTATCCCCACCTAAGGTAGCTTCCAGACCATGTGACTTCTGTAAGCCATGCTGGGTGAAGGAAACATCAGTGGATCTCCAATAAAATAGTAACTCTATTTTCTTATCCTATGGAGTCTGGAGACCCACATTTTTATAGAGTTACACATTGGGAAGCATACTTATTAACAGAACTTGTACTAAAGTGAACTCATATTCAGGTAAGTAAAACAATGCAACAATTGCAACTTTGTTGTTCTCACCACTTGTGTCAGGGACCCTAGAACAATTTGGTTTGGGTAAACATGGTACACTCCTTGGCCAAGAGAATAAAGCTAACACTCCCCTTAGCCAAATGCAGATTGTTAGGATTACCAACCAGGGAATCAAACCACAGAGGTGAATGTAGCAGCTGAGAACCCAGAAAATACTGATGATATAGCATAATGAGGGCATAAAAGATATAACTTAAGACCTGATAATCATGTGAAATCAAAAATGTCTTTAGTTGACATTTCTGATTTTCAATTATGTGGCCACTCAAGGTCTAGAATCAGTGACTGCTTCTTCTAGTGGGAAGCAACACAGCACAAGATTCCTCCAATGCACCTGCTTGTGAGAACTGGACCTGTAGCAGCACCCCATGTCAGAACAAGGGCAAGCCCCAAATCCCAATCCTCAACAATTATAACGACCAATAGTTCTTTAGTACTTCCTATTTGCCAAGCATTAACTGTTATATCTATATCTATAGCTAAACTCAATTATTGTGAACAATATCCATTCATGAATTTGATAAGTTTCTGAGGGTTAAGATGAGACTATATGAAAGTTCACTCAACTCTAGGAAGGATAAAACTGTTCTGCTGAAGAAATGAGAGTAATCAGGCATTGGATTGAAATAAATATTAAGGACAGATATTTTACATAGTGGATTTATTTTAACATTAGGGGAAAAATAGACAATTTAGCACTGGAGTAAGGAATTAGGATGTAATTAAGAGGATTAAGGTTACTTTCAAAGTCTCCATAAGGACTTGATCCTACAAAGGTTGAGAACCTATAATTACCAGCCTTCTTTAGATAAGGAAAAATGCATAACTTAGGAGTACCCAGTGTTTGTATCACTGAATAAGGTCCAAGTTTAATATAGTGGTGCCCTGGTAACTTAGAAGCAATCCTAGTTTGTAAATCATCTTAATCTGGTTGAAATCCAAATGAAATATATTTATCTGCATTATATAAGAAGCTAATACAAAATGAAGAGTCCATAAAGTTGGAAATCAAATTCATAAAATGAATTCCAAATCAAGTATATTACCCAAATTAATAATTTAAAATGCTCTGAATCTGTTAGGGGTAAAAATAATCCAGACCAGCCATTTTTGGATTCTTGTTGATTTGTATCATTGACATTATTTTACTAACGCTGTACTGTTGAAAAGCCAGAAAGACAAAGGCCTCTTTCTTTCATTTCTCCTTGGATAATGCCCAAATGTGAAGATTTACAATATCAGCAACTAAGATATTGAGTTATATGACATATATTCTATATGTCAGGTTCTATTCTGAAAGCCTGGTATAAATGAACTCATTTAATATTTAAAACATCATTAGTTTTGTTTTAGATGATGCAATATGCCAGGGGACCTCAAGCAGTGTTGCATCAGCCTATAGTGAGAGCCCTTAGCTATTTCCCTTTTGGCAATGTTTGCTTCATTTATGAGAAAACAGATTTGATATACTGTCACTAGGAGATCACGGTACCATAAGGCTTAATCTATTGCACTATGAGATATATTGTTTATCACTTGCAAAGGGGGGGGGAGGGAAAGCATGATATGACTTCAGTTATATACATATGGAGAAAAAAGAAGGATGGTGATGAGATCATGTCCATAGGGTTAGATGATGAATGAACCTCCCTTGGTTCACATGTTCAAAGACGATGGATGGATAAAGTGGTTAGGGAGTCTCCAGTTCTGCTCAGTTCTTTGAAATAGTTCAAAGAAAGGTAATCCATTTTAAAAATTGTAAAAAACAATTATAGGTAATAACTAATTATTAATTAATGTTATTTTAGTTATATAATAAAATGATTTGTTGACTAGTCTTTTGAATAGTGTCCCTTGTAGATTTCCTAGCCATTCTTTCACTGCCTTATAAAAAGTCCTTATTCAGGGGTCCCTGGGTGGCTCAGATGGTTAAGCATCTGCCTTCGGCTCAGATCATGATCTCCAGGTGCTGGCATCAAGCCCCATGGCAGGCTCCCAGCACAGCAAGGGAGTCTGCTTCTCCCTCTCCCTCTGCCTCTCCCCCTGCTTGTGCTCTCTCTGCTTCTCTCTCTCTCTCGAATGAATAAAATCTCCAAAAAAAGGTATTTATTCATATGGCACCTTAGGAGGAGTTGAGAGTTTCCAAATCTTTATAAAAATTCCCCTAGAGCATAGATGTAGGCAACTGGACTAAACGTTAATTTCAAGTCAAAACACAGTGGCTTGTTCCATCAAAGAGCAAACTAAATTCAAACAAACCACACTCTCTCTAGTTTACAAAAATTTAAAACTACTTCCCTGACATCTGAAGAGATGTGGACTCCTCAGACTATTCACAGAAATGAGAGAAGTGCTTATCAGTTGTTCTTGATTATGATATGAAATCTTACTGTCTATTCTATCAATGGAGGGCCATTTAGTTATCACAAAATATTTCCCCCATTGCATCCTACAAGTATTCACACAAGGAATTCATCTCTTTCACCTTTGCTTGGATGAAATACAGTGATTAATACTCATCCATTTGTTGCTCAGTAACATGTTTAATCTCCACATATTTGTTGTTCTTCCAGTTTTCTCATATTTCTAGTTTCATACCATTGTGGTCAGAAAAGAAGCTTGGTATTTCAGTCTTTTTAAATTTGTTGAAATTTGTTTTGTGTCCTAATGTATGATCTATCCTGGAGAATGTTCCATGTGCACTCTAAAAAAATGTGTATTTTTCTGCTTTTGGGTAGAATGTTCTGTATATATTAAGTCCATCTGGTCTAATGTGTTGTTTAAGATTGCTGGTTCCTTATTGGTTCTCTTTCTGGATAATCTATTCATTGATGAATGTAGGGTATTAAAGTTCCCTACTATTATTGTATTTGTCACTTTTTCCCTTTAGGCTTGTTTATATTTGCTTTATATAATATTATGTCCTATTATAGGCTTGACCTCTTTATCATCATGCAATGTCCTTCTTTATTACAGTCTTTGTTTTAAAGTTTCTTTTGTCTGACATAAATATAGTCACTTCAGCTTTCTTTTGGTTTCCATTTTGTAGAACATCTTTTTCATCTCTTCACTTTTAGTCTTTTTTTTTATAATAGTTTTTTATTATGCTATGTTAGTCACCATACAGTATATCCTTAGTTTTTGATGTAGTGTTCCATGATTCATTATTTGTGTATAACACCCAGTGCCCCATGCAATATGTGCCCTCCTTAATACTCATCACTGGCCTATGCCAGTCCCCCACCCCCCTCTCTTCTGAAGCCTTCAGTTTGTTTCCCAGAGTCCATAGTCTTTCATGGTTCATTCCCCCTTCTGTTTACACCCCCTTCATTCTTCCCTTCCTTCTCCTACCAATCTTCCTGCTATTTCTTATGTTCCATAAATGAGTGAAACCATATGATAATTGTCTTTCTCTGCTTGACTTATTTCACTTAGCATAATCTCCTCCAGTCCCGTCCATGTTGCTACAAATGTTGGGTAATTGTTCTTTCTGACGACTGAGTAATATTCCTTTGTATATACGGACCACATTTTCTTAATCCAGTCATCTGTTGAAGGGCATCTCGGCAGAAGATATGAACAGACACTTTTCCAATGAAGACATACAAATGGCTAACAGACACATGTTCAAAATCATTAGCCATCAGGGAAATTCAAATCAAAACCACATTGAGATACCACCTTATGCCAGTTAGAATGGCTAAAATTCACAAGGCAAGAAACAACAAATGTTGGAGAGGATGTGGAGAAAGGGGATCCCTCTTACACTGTTGGTGGGAATGCAAGTCGGTACAGCCACTTTGGAAAACAGTGTGGAGGTCCCTTAAAAAGTTAAAAATTGAGCTACCCTATGATCCAGCAATTGCACTACTGGGTATTTACCCCAAAGATACAGACATAGTGAAGAGAAGGGCCATATGCACCCCAATGTTCATAGAAGCATTGTCCACAATAGCCTATAGATCCTTAAGCTATCTTCACTTTTTAAAAATTCTTTTAAAATATTTTTGCTCTGTTGGGTGAGTTTCACTGCCCTGTCTTGTAGCTCACTGATCCTTTCTTCTGTTTCATCTAGTCTGTTTTTGAACACCTCCAGTATATTTTTCAGTGCTATTATTGTATTATTCAGCTCTATGACTTCTGTTTGGTACTTTCTTACATATTTCTTTTTGTTGAAGTTCTTATGGTGTTCATCCTTTCTTTTTCCAAGTTTGGTGAGCATGTTTATGACCATTGCTTTCAACTTTTTATCAGGTAAATTGCTTATCTCTAGTTCATTAAGTTTTGTTTTTTTTTCTTGAGACTTCATATTTTTTTTATTTGGAATATATTCCTCTGTTTTCTCATTTTGCTTGACTCTCTGTTTCTCTATATTAGATGAAATATTCACCTTTCTGAGTCTTGAAGGAGTGGCCTTATGTAGGAGATGAACCTTGCCCTAGCTCTTGGTTGTCTCTTGAACCTTTTATGATTACCTAAGCAGGCTGATTTACTGATAGGTTGCAGGTGTTGAGGGTATGCCAAGACTTGCCAATATTCCAAAGGGAGGGAGTCTCAGTCAGCACCTAGTTCCAGGGTGAGAGGGAGTCAAGACTCTCAGGCAACCACTTTTAAATTATGAAAATATATACAGTCCTGTGGGACTGCAATTTTAAACCCTGCTGGCCTTTAGAGCAGGCAGTCAGAAGATGTCCCCTGGGCAGCAGTTGTAAAAGCTGAGGTTTCAGACAAGTGTATAAGCTCTTTTCTCAGAGGTACTGGTGAGCTATGAAGTCAAGGGAAAGTGCCAAGATGGTTTTCTCCAGCCTACATTCCCTGAGAACAGCTATTTAACCTTCAGATATGTGGAAAATCTGAAGTCTGCCCCCAGGTTAAGTCTCCCAGACAAAGTAATTGACCTTTTGCCCAGAAAGACTTGGGGTGAGTGTCAATCTGCTGTGTAATGCCCAGTAAGTGGTAGCCTGCCAAGAATTATCTCTGATTGTTACAGTCCCCTGGGACCCATGAATGCAAACTCTCCTAGCCACCGGAACCAAGTAATCAAGAAGCATCTTTTATGTGGACTCCATGTACCTGCTGCTTTAGAGAGATAGTGGGAGTGCACAGGGCTGGGGCATGGCTGTTAGCTGTCACAGAGCCATGGGAGAGGGACACACCTGCCATCTTTAGCAGGGCCATGGGAGCATGCAAGGCCGGGGTACACCTGTTGGCACTATCAGGCCCCTGTTCCTCCAGCAGATGCTTTAAGATTATTAAATGTGTCTCCAGGTACTTTATAGGTACTTTTCAAACTGCTGCCTGTGCGTTGGTCCCCATGGTGAGTGAATCTGTGTGAGCGTCCTTTAAGAAAAGTATCTAGGTTCCCTACAGCCCTTTGTTTTTCCTGGACCTGAGCTCCACTGATCCACTGCTCACCAGACATTTTAGGACTCATTCTCACTGCAGGCCCCAAGGGTTGGGGTGTATGATGTAGAACACAGACTCTTTGCTCTTCAGGGAGAAGCTGCATATTTATGAGCTCTCTACTGATTGTTGTGGGTTGTCATGCCAGGAGTGGGCTTTGTGGTGAGATGGCATATCTGTATCTCCTACCATCTCAAAGAGACCCTTTTACTGTTTGTTTTGAAGGAGCTATTTAGCTAATTTTCAAATCATTTCAGAAGGAATTAATTTTTTATATGTAGCAATAGATGTGATGCGTCCATGGGAAGAGGTGACTTTAGGATTTCCTATATCACCATCTTGGACCGCCCCTCTGTTACTTTTAATTGAATATTAGACATTTTGTATTTTATCTTCTTGCTAACCAGATTTAAAAAAATTCTTATTAGTATAGTTGAGCTTTGTTCTGAGGTATAGTTATATTACATGGACATGGTTTGATCTTGGAGGAAGACATAGTCTTGTTTTTAGTATTTGTTAAGAGGGACTGGAATTATGGTCACTCTAAGACTGTTTTCCCCCAGTACTGAGACAAAAAGAATATGTGGGCTCTACCCAATGTCCCATGAATCATGAGGTCTTCCAGTCTGGCTGGTGAAATCAATAGTATTACAGGCATTATGTAAAAGCTAGGCACTTTTCCTGCTAAGACTTCCAGGTGGGTCTTTTCTCAGCCTGGTGCAATTTTCTCACATTCAGAGTGCTTATCAGCATCAACTGAATATTCAAGTGGAATGTTGCACATTTCCAAATTTCTGTCCCTGTTTAACTTTGTGTGGCATAGTTGGATATGCAAATATCAATTGTCAAAGTTCTGTTTTCTCAGCAAGATAATTCCTACAGAGCAACCAATTTAGGACTTATTATTATTTAAAAAGTAACTATTTTTAATATACTATAATATTTATAGCCTATAAACCATCATCGTATCTCTTAAAACATTACAACAATGGTATCTACCTACTTGTTCCATAAGCTTCACATCTCACTGCCACCATCACCCCCAAATCTCATCTTAAAAAAAAAAAGACACTAAATTTCCCCTTTACTCTCTTTGTTCGGGTTTGCTTAAAAATATATAATTTGAAAAGCTGTCAGTTGCTTTCAAGCTAGCAATGAAAAATTAAAAAGCTACCATCAGACACCTACTCTATTTCAGGGATTTTTATAAGTTGGGTTAAAAAAGGGAAATACATATCAACATTCCTACTTTGTTTTTTCTTCAATTATAAATGCAAACATGACTTTTGTGACAAGTGACAAGTGGTGTAAAATGTCATTCTCTATCCCCAAACTCCCCAGTCTAAAACAAACCAAGCACTCTTATAATGGATATATTTAAGTTGTTATCCTTGCCCTGTTAAGTTGTATCTATAACAACAAAATCCTTTAGAATCGTGTGATCTCACCTTGCTTCTGCAACCAGATCCCTTCTGTCTCTAAAGAATGCCTTTGGATCTGGCCATCCAAAATGTTGTGCAAACACACAGGTGATATTTCTGCTCATCTTATCTATCCTATGAATGTTGTGGCTTTGGTGGTAAGAGAGTCTGCCTGGATTAAAAGAAAGATAATTTGCCCTCAGCAGAGCCATTAAGTTTCTAGCTATAGATAGTAACACAAGGTTTGAACTTTGATGTTAGAAGCCATGTTTGAAACTTAAAAAACAATACGGAAAGTCTTTAATTTCTATCTCAATTGTGAGAACTGAAGAAGTCCATTGACAATAATTCCTGCACTAAGCAGGAAGAGCAGTGACTCTGCAGTGTTTAAAAGTTAGAAAAAGAGGTGAATAAGAGGACATGGGAAGAAATTTAACTTGAAAAGGAAGATTCTCAAAATTTAGATGCCTCAGACCCATAAAAACTCTGTGATGCCACAGAATATAATATTTTCTTCTTTTTAATTCTCTAACCTATGATGATGATCTGTTATCTTTTTACAAATAACAAAACCACAATGTTAATAGTGAAACTTAGGAGAATAAGTAGATCCTGATTCTCTTCCTGCCATAATCTGGGTCTTTCTTGGTGATATATCTATTTTCAAAAATGTAATTTTTAATATAACAGCCATCGGAAAACAATTCATGCTAACATGTCTCAATATGTCCCAAGAATCATTTTTTGAGATATTTTCTGGTAAAAAATTTTATTGTCAAAAAGGTTTTGGATCATCTGAATGCTAGATAATTTTCTTGGAGACATAAAATGCACATTATCACATATTGAAGAATCTTGGAGTCAACCTCTATTTAACTCTACAATTCTCAAACACTTTAAACCAAAATTATATTTTTCCTATAACACATAACTACTGTTATTGAACATTCAGGGAATGTTGCTTCAAGTCCTTCTCAATAAAACCTTTTATTTGTATTGTTTGCTGTTTTTAGTGTTTAATTAAAAGTGAACTGAGAGCAAGAGGGAGGCACAGCTTGACAGACAGTGGTTGGGCTTGAGGGACTATTGGCTTATTATACTCAAGGCCCCACTGCTTGACTCACTTACAATCCCCGCCCCCCAGGACCCCTCTGGCCAGGAAGCTGAGGACTTCAGTCTCTGTCACAGAACTGACTTCACTCAGTGATATTCATATCAATAGATTGAGAAGTTTCTGGCCCTGAATTATCCCGTATCTGCCCCATCCAATTTCCGAGTTAAAAAAAGTCAAATACCTCTCTGACAGTAATATTGTAGATTCCAATATGTTTTGTCAGGGAAATTGTGGGAAATTTAATCTTTTCCTAAAGTTTGTAAATATGATCTTATGTGGCGTCTACAATGAGAAAGTATAATCTCGTATTTCAGGATATGTGGAAGAGAGGATACTCTATATTCTTAGATTTGAGACTTAGGAAAAAAGTTGTAGAGAAAAAAAATATATGGGAAAGAAAAAGATAATATAAAAATGACATATTGAACCTGAATTTTTGAATTTGAATGTCTTGAATGGGACCTGTTCAAATTTTATGCAGGTGATTCAGGGCTTGATGTCTTCACTTGGATGCTCTAAAGAGCTCAACCTCAACCAGTCCAAAACTGAACTTGTATTTTTTCCTGTAAATACTTTGTCTCAAGCAGAGTATTTTTTCTTAAGGAATAGTACCATAATTTAGCTAACTGAATAAGCCAGAATCATAAACAGATCCTTAAAACTTTCTTTTTCTTTGTGCCTCAAATCTAGTCCAACACAAACTTTGTGACTATAGCCTTCTACATATCTCATAAATATATTCATGCTTGAAGTATTTATCAACACACGTCTTTCGAGTGACTGCTAAGTGTCTGCCATTGTAATAGACACAGAATATACAGCTCTAAACAAAACGGAGTTCCTGCAAGCACGAGTGTCCGTTTTAGCGAAGTGGAAGTAAAGATAGTAAATAAATATAAACATATATAAGCTGAAGAAAAATGCTACTGAAAGACTAGTGTAGGATAAATATGATAAACATGACCACTACATATACACCATTTCATATAGCAGTAGTCTTCAACCTGCAATTTAAGAGGAAATGAAATCAATCAGGAATAGTATATTAGTATATGTGTACATGCATGTGTTTTGTGTTTAATTTGTAATTGTGTTCTGAATCATTTTTTAAAATATAATTCCTTCCATGAAGAATCAATAAAACAAAACCAAAAATTGAAAAGAAAAAAAACCCATATTATATTGAACAGTAATGAGTGAGAAATGCAAATACATGGGAGAAGACTATTCAGGAAAACAGAACAACTTGTGTAAAGATTCTAAGGCAAGAAGTTGTCCGTGGAGCATTCAGGACCCCAGCAGAGGTACAACTCATTGAGAGAGAATGAAGGATGAGAGAATATGTGGCTGGAGAGACAAGCAGGAGCTAGACCATGGAGGGCCTTGTAGATCAGAGGAAGGTTTTCAGATTTTACCCCACGTAAGCTGGAAAGTCATTTAAGGTTTTGAGCAAAAGGCTGTCACAGTCTTATTCACTTTTTCACATATTATTCTGGCTTAATAGATATAAAAAGGAATAGAATAGATGTAGAAAGGCAAGGATAGAAGCAGGGAGAACAGTAGGAGACTATAGCAATTGTCCAGAAAGACCTGAGAACTGGCTTGAGACACGATGATGTTAAAATAAAAACAGAGGCCAATCTTGAAAATTCCCTGAAAAGGCAAAACCAGTTTAGTCATACAAGCAAAGCTTAATTTACCTTATTCTGCAAGGCTAACTAGACTTGGGTCATCTCTTGCTTATGTCTCTGAAAATCATAAGCAAAACTTAACTCTTCCCAAAGGTTGATATGAGGTAACCACTGACCATTTATTTTATCATTTAATATAACATTAATATTATAACTAATCACTGTGAAGAACAGTCACTGCTTTCTTACTATATAAGCTGCTTTATAACAATATACCACTGAGCCTCACTCCATGCTTTGGTTAAAGTATGCCTGGTCTTTTTGGTGTGTGCACAATAAACCTTTATTAATACTTCAGTGATTCATTAGTTTTATTCTGTTATTTATGAATTTTTGATAATGGTAATTATAAAAAATTTGAGAAGTCATTTGATTGTAGTCATGTGTTGAAGGCATGGGAAAAAAGGTTTGCTAATGGACTGGATGTGGGTGAGAGACACACAGAGAAGTGAAGGACACCAAGAAAATTTGGCCGAAAGTTAAAGAGAAAGAAGTTTCCATTTATTGAATAACTCTATGAAAGGGCAATTTTATAGTCTATAGGGGAGAGAGATGATCACTTGAGAGCAGGTTTTGTATCAGCAGTTGGGCACATGGATTTAGTATTCAGGGAAGTGATTTTCTGGAAGTCAACAACAACAACAACAAAATAGGTGGTATGTGAAGCCTTGAGAGTGGCTGAGAACCACTAGAAAGTGTATTTAGTCAGAGAAGAAAAGAATAGGGAAGGGAACAGAAGAAAACAGAAAGGGAAAAAAGAAAAAATAGGATTGATCTTTGAGGCAATGTAATATCTAAAGGTTTGGAAAATGAATCAAAAGATCAGCCAATAACAGAAAACAAGAGGAAACAGAATTGCAAAAACCAAGAAAAAAGTATTTCAGGAAATTTCATTCAGTTTTTCCAAATACTGATAGGTCAAATAAGAATGGATTTTTTAGTGTGAAAATTACTGGTGACTCTGATAGATATTAGAATATATTGGTGGAAATCAAAGCGGTTGAAGAGAAAACTGAAGACGGAGAGTAAGTAGACTTCTTCTAAAGCTTTGCTAATGAAGGGAGCAGATAAATGAAAGGACCAATGGCGAATGGAGGGTGTGGAAATGAGATCTAATGAACAGATAAAGGAATTAGCCTTGGGTAGGAGGAGGGACCTTCCCTCCAGGGTACCTAATGAGGAGGCAAAGGATCCTGATGTTGACTCATGTAATTTAAAAGGTGATGATGGAAGTGTGTGTAATTTTCTTTTCTTTTCTTTTCTTTTCTTTTCTTTTCTTTTCTTTTCTTTTCTTTTCTTTTCTTTTCTTTCTTTCCTTTCCTTTTCTTTTCTTTTTCTTTTTTTTAATCTTCTCAATGAAATATAAATCCCAGTCATCAGGCTATACGAAAAGGAACAAGTAGGTGATGGAGGTTTAAGAATTACTTACTGGTTTCCTAAATCCTCCATCAGTGTCCACTATTGTTCCTAATTAAAGCCTTTTCTTTCAATTAAAAAAATCTCACTCTGATAATGTTTTCTTTTCTTTTCTTTTCTTTTCTTTTCTTTCTTTCCTTTCCTTTTCTTTTTTTTTTTTTTATCTTCTCAATGAAATATAAATCCCAGTCATCAGGCTATATGAAAAGGAACAAGGAGGTGATGGAGGTTTAAGAATTACTTACTGGTTTCCTAAATCCTCCATCAGTGTCCACTATTGTTCCTAATTAAAGCCTTTTCTTTCAATTAAAAAAATCTCACTCTGATAATGTTTTCTTTTCTTTTCTTTTCTTTTCTTTTCTTTCTTTCCTTTCCTTTTCTTTTTTTTTTTTTTATCTTCTCAATGAAATATAAATCCCAGTCATCAGGCTATATGAAAAGGAACAAGGAGGTGATGGAGGTTTAAGAATTACTTACTGGTTTCCTAAATCCTCCATCAGTGTCCACTATTGTTCCTAATTAAAGCCTTTTCTTTCAATTAAAAAAATCTCACTCTGATAATGTTTTCTTTTCTTTTCTTTTCTTTTCTTTTCTTTCTTTCCTTTCCTTTTCTTTTTTTTTTTTTTATCTTCTCAATGAAATATAAATCCCAGTCATCAGGCTATATGAAAAGGAACAAGGAGGTGATGGAGGTTTAAGATACTTACTGGTTTCCTAAATCCTCCATCAGTGTCCACTATTGTTCCTAATTAAAGCCTTTTCTTTCAATTAAAAAAATCTCACTCTGATAATGTTACTAGGTAGCTTAAAAACCCACAAGAGCTCCCCTTTGTTCTTTAAATAACACCTACAGTATTTAATTGCCTACAAGCCCCCTCATGAATTAGCTTCTTCCCCCTGTCCAGCACCATTTCTCACTTCTCATCCCTGCTTATATTTCAGGATACACTGATTCTGGAATATGACACACTACTTTTTATCAAGGCCTTTGCACATGTAACTGCTTAAGCTCAGAAATCTATTCAGTCTCACTCTGGCCTAATGATTGTAGTCATTCTTTTTACTTCAATACAAATGTTACTTTCTTGGGGAGTTAATTCCTGAGCACGCCCACTACCTTCCACTTCCAAAGGTAGATTAGATCCATGTTTTATTCCTTGTCAGCTTTTTTCCCCCCTTAGTCCTCAACAGTTTATAATTCTTTACTTTTCTCAAGAAATGTTTACCTCGTCCATGTGTGTTGTACTCAGCTGTGAGGTCTCCAGTTGGGCTGATAGATATAGAGGATTGCTCTTTGTCACTTGAGTTATAAACTGATTGAGAAATAAGACAGAGGAGTAAGGCTTATGGAGGCCAAAATATCGCCCTTATCATTGCTAAAGGTTGTATTGAAGGACATGGTTTATATCTATAAGCATATGAACCTTTTAAAATGTACCTCCAAAACAAGGCAGCCTTACCCAGTCATGGTGGATTTCTCCCCTCCTTCCCAACACACACACACACACACACACACACACACACACACACACAGAATCAAAACTTACTGCAGCAACTCACTCCCAAGGATAATGGAAGAGGAAGAATCTAAACTATACATACACATTTTTTCATTCCAGAATCAGGTTAAATCACTGCTCTGTTCTTGGAAGGAATAACTGAGGGGACACAGAGAGGAAGGACCTCCCTTAGCGTAGAAGGAAATATCACGTCTATAGAGAATCAATATTCCATAATAACACTCACTAACAAATCACTAGATTTTACCCAAATCAGTGTTTTGTTCATAGTTTGCCAGCAATGTAACTTGCAAGATTGACTGAACAATGAAAATCAATTATTGGCTTTATGGTTTTCAACTTTTACTTTTTACAGTCTTTTCGACATCCTCAAAGCCTAAGTCCAGTTGGTTGTTCAAAATTATACCAGTTCATTTAGGTTCGTACTCTCCCATAACTTAGAAAAAAGATGACAAACTTGCCCGTGTGAGAAATCTGACCAACCACCTGTTTTTGCAAATACAGCTTTATCAGAGCATAGCCACACTGACCAGTGCATGCATTGTTTATGGCTGCTTTTGCACTATTCTTGCAGAGTTGAGCAGGTGCAATAGAGATGGTGTGGCCTGCAAAGCCTAAAATATTTAATCTCCCACCCTTTACAGAAAGAGTTTGCTGACGCCTGCTTTGATTCCATAAAGCTGCCTATTCGTGCATTTTTAGGTCTTTGTTAAACATCACTATCCATGTAGCTGAGAGATTCAAACAAATAGAAAAGTTATCTTTTTATAACTTTGTTCATGATAAAGTTCTATCTGCCTGTGTTCTTAGTAGTACCCATGCCAATGTCTCTAAAGTACCCTTTTAAAATAAATTGGAAAATGGTAAAACAATAAAAATGTATTTCAGTACATCTGTTCATCTAATTTTTTCATTCTATAACATGTAAGGTGAGTATCTGTGGTTTCTGTTGTAATATACCATATTATTTTTTTATTAAAAAAATGATCTTGGAATCATTGTTTAAACCACAAATCGTGAATGGTATTACTGGGTTTATAAAGTTTCTCAGTGCATTGAAAGGATGTTAACTGGAGTTGTAAACTCAGAAAAAGTAAAGTAATAGCTAACATTGTCAAGCACTTATAATATTTTAGGTAACTATCTAAGTAGTATCTCAGTTAATACTTATAGAAAACCTACACAGTGGATATTATAGTTACCCACATTTAATTTAAAAAAAAAAAAAAACGGGGCATGGGATAAAGAAACATGCCCAGGACTATACAATCACTAAGTAACAAAGGTGGGATTTAAACATCTTCTACCAAAGGCCCTCAAACTTTCTTTGTTCCTGGAGCCCTTAGAGTCCAGCTAATTTTTTCATGGTGTCCTTGGCCAGAAGAAATGGATTACACAGTTTTGTAAAGTAGCCATGTCCAAGATTTTTACTAAGCATATCCTATGAATTTAGCAACTACTTAAGAAATAATAAACATTGGGGCGCCTGGGTGGCACAGCGGTTAAGCGTCTGCCTTTGGCTCAGGGCGTGATCCCAGCGTTCTGGGATCGAGCCCCACATCAGGCTCTTCTGCTATGAGCCTGCTTCTTTCTCTCCCACTCCCCCTGCTTGTGTTCCCTCTCTCGCTGGCTGTCTCTATCTTTGTCAAATAAATAAATAAAATCTTAAAAAAAAAAGAAATAATAAACATAAATTGAAAAAAAATTAATTCTTACATTACTACAATTACCTACTAATAAGATGTGTACCCCTGTTGGGCATTGCATAGCTTCTCAAAGGTGAGAATCTGGTTTGATATCACAACCCTAATTTCTGTTCTACCCTGATTTCCATACAGTGCTTAATTTTTATCTCAGCAACCCCAAAAAAGTTCACAAAGTTCTAGTGTCAGAAGAAGGAAAGTAGTGTGATATCATCTTGAAATTGTAAACAACCTGGAGTTAATAGTGCCTCTGTGTCCAGCAGATATTGCTGTGTTTTTCTGGGTTATTTAAAATATCCCGCGGTGATCTGTGAATTCATCACAGCCCCCAAGGATGCATTAACGCAGTTTGGGAACCACAATCTTATGTTGTTTTATAGCCCCATGTTAAGTGCTCTCTGCAAAGAACAGAGTATTGAATACCAGGAATCCTAAGGACTGAACGCATAGCTCTTACTTTCAGATTATACAGGAAGCTAAGAGTGTATCTGAGGCATAGACACAATAAAAATGGGAAAATGATGGGAATGGTGCAAGGTAAGGAGCAGAAGCTTGGAAGCAAGACAGTCCTGAGTTTGCAGTGAGGCTCTTAATTATACTAGTGCTGCTCTAAGCACAAATACATGTCAATTCTTGCCACATCTCAGAGGCATAAAAAATATTTATGTTAACAAAGGTAAATAATAAGAGTCAAATAAATGTTAGAGGCCATAATTGATACCCTGCCATTTCCACCCTGGTAATAATTTGCAAATTCATTTCACTTTTTGCCTTTCCACCATGGTTACTTAACTCAAACTCTTACTACTTTTTGCTTATGTGGGGATGGAATTCTGGGGTCCTAGGAATATAGTTTTTATTAAAAGACTTCTCAAAATGCATTCTGCAGACTACTGTTAGTTTGAAAAAAAACTTTGTCACTGGTCTGTGACAAGATAAGGGCATAAACTGATGTAAGAGTTAGATACTTTTGTAGCAATTTGGCGAACTAATTTAATTTCTGTTGAATAATAAAAAAATGAAGGGTTGCATTTTCTATGTTAGCTTTTTAGATTTAATTTCCCCTGGTAATTGGTTTTTATTATATTTTACAAAGGTATTTGTACACAGCAGATTGGAAATTAGAGGACACAATGAAAATCGGTTCTTCACCACAGATACTTGAGAAGCACTGGCCTAGAAGGGGTGTATTGGATGAACAGTGTTTCCTGGCCCTGTGGACTGCTGGCCTCATGGAGAGCACCATGACTGGGAGAGGGCTGGATAAGGGTTGTCCAAAGCACTGGGCCCATGATAGGTCACCAGATACCCAGGCCTAAGTGCTGCACGGGGTGTGACCATTAACCTATGATGGATAACATGATACAACATGACTCATTTCTGTCTTCCCAGCAACTAGTCCTATAACTTGTACCTTAAAGGCATTAAATCAATGATGTTTGAATGAATAAACAATTAAATATAATGATGAAAGCACTGATGATGATGACGATGACAACGATTTCTATCATTTAACTGTGTCCTGTGCCAGGAACTACATTAAACACTTTATGTAAATTACCTCTGCTCTTCACCAGAACTACCAGGATAGGTATTATGTCTTCCACTGAGAGATAAGATTTCCATTTTACAATTTTTAAGAGAGAATACACTTTTGAGAGAAGGCTTGGGAAAGTAGAAGGTGGCTTTGTTGAAAGAAATGTGATTTGAACTGGGTTTTAAAGGATGAGCAGAGCTGCTGGAGGCCGACAGAATGAAGCACCCGGGCCTAAGTAGGGAGAATCGTACCAACCAAAGAATGTAAGACACAAGGCATACTCAGGGTAAGATGGGTAAGAAATACATGAAGAGTCTAGATATAATATTTCAGGGACTGAGGGAGCGTGTGATCTAAGAGGGAGCTCCACTTAAAAGTATTCAGATTTATTAAAAACAAAGCAAAACAAAACAAAAACAACAAACAAGAGAAACAAATGTCACTTAACCAAAAGTCTTAAGGGCTTGGTGTAGTGCTCGTTTTCTGATTTGTTACATCACTCAGAATGGCCTTTCCTTACCTCTGATCTTTATGTTTTACATCGTCCTGTTCTAATTCCCTATGCAAAATCTATCACTACTTGATATGCTTTGATATGGTATTTTTTTGTGCAAGTATTTATTTATTTTTGCCATTTTCGGCTTGCTATGCTTTTAAATGCAATAAAATCATGTTCTTATCTATCTTTGGTATTAATGAATACCTGGCACCTAAAGATACACCTACCACATGTGTACTGCATCAACTATTTTGCCACATAACAAACTACCAATATTACCCACAAATACTAAGTGGTTCAACCCAGCGTTATATTATTATGATCATCACAATTTAAGGGGTGGAGTGGGCAGTTCTTCTGCTGACTTCACCTAGGCCTACTCCTGTGGCTCTGCTTGGGAGGAAGGTTAGCTGAGTCAGAAGTCCAAGATGACCTGACTCATGCTTGGCAATTGGTATGGTCTGTCAGCTAAGATGTCTCATATATCCTCCACATGGCCTCCCATCCTCCAGTGGGTTAGACTGGTTTCCTTATGTGATGTTCTCTGGACCCCATGTCAAGAGGGTGCTGACGGAATCTGTGAAGCTCCTAGAGCCCAGCCTTAGCAGTTGTGCAGTATCACTTCTGCTGCATGAATTGATCCAAGTGGGTTGCGTCACAAGCCCAGATTCAAGGAATGGGGAAACCATCTTTTTTCTTAATGGAAGGGGCTGCAAAATATTGTAGCCATGTTTTTTGATCAACCACAGTGGAGGTTCAATAAGAATGCATTATCTGAATGAATAAATGGTGTGACTAAAGGCATAGCCAAGAAATAATATAGCATATTCTTTGGTTTATAAGCAATGGGTAGTCCTGTGGATTCTTGAGTATGAGGTGACATGATTAAATTGAAGTTTTTGGAAGATTAATCTACCTATGGCTAAAAGAGGAAATAAATAAGGGAGAAACTAGATGCAAGAAAGTCCTTTGAAGCCTGCCATGATAAACCAAAAGTAATGAAATGAGGAACTTGAAGATTCATCATAAATTCTACTCCTATTTTTCATTTACTTACTTGGGGTTTACAGCAATGTATGAATGTGGCACTATGCTAAATGACTGCTTGCCTAAGGACAGATGCATGGGACCTGCCAGTATGGCAGGAGAATAAAATGCACCCGAAAAGGAACTAGGACGACACTGGTATCTGAGTGGCTCCAGCCAATTGTCCACATATTTACAGGTTTATTTTAATTTATTGACAATTCAAGGTATTTGAATAATTCAAGGTAGAATGCGAGATCTGTTCTTCTGAGAAAGAATTTCCTTGGGAGATATATATATATATATATATATATTTAACTCCCAAAGACATAACATGTAGAGGTGGCACTTTGTGTACTAAAGTTAACTTAAAGCCTGATGGCCATTTACTTAGAACTGACTGATACTAAAGAAATAGAAATATTAGCACATACAGCATTTCAATTTTCCCTGGAGATATCTCAGCTCCGTGTCTGCTCCAGTCGCTGAAAAATGAAGAAGCTCATATATTTCAAGGTATTTTCACTCTGGATGGTTATGCTTGTCAGTACTTCTCCTATTCAAAGATAGATTTGATAAACACCCCAGTTTTAGGAATGTTTTCCTCTAGAAAAAAAAAAAACTACTATTTTCTTTCTTAGAAGGGCAATAGGGAAAGAATTCAAGCTTAACAAAAATCAAGTTACAAGTTTATCTGGAGAATGCTGCCTTATATATACCTCACCATCAAAAAAGAGGAATTGATGGAGATGTAACTGATGCCTATGTAAAAAGTTTATCTTTTGAGGTTTGAAAATGTATGCCATTTTAAAGACTTGTCTCAAGGTGCAATTAACAGAAATCTTAACTGTAATACATTGAGCAGCAGCCCAGTAATTAAAATCCTTCATATAATTATGAACTCTTCTTCAATGGCTAAAACATAACAAACAACGGAAATCTTTGCTAAATCAATATTCAAAATAAAACTCCTTAAATTTATAGGTATAAGAATATGAATTTCACAAAGCAATTCAATTCTGGCTCTAACTTGTTGTATGTATTTTTGTTGTAAATAGAATTTGACCTTCTGTAATAAAAACAATGATTCAGGATTTAGATCTCCTTTTCCTCTTCATAATTCCAACTGCCAATTATGCTACTTTACCTGGTTGAATGGGAGAGGTTTTTTGTTTTTATCGTTGTTGTTCCTTAATCATTTTCCCTGAGACCTCTAGGCCAATGTATCTATAAATTTCGTGGTCAAAATCCGTATCAAAATCATCACTGCTCCTATTTTGAACATACAAAATCAACATGTCCAAAAAATGTGATTTTTTAACTTTATTTTTAATAGATTATTTAGGTGACTATTTTGAGCAATAAAGTTCAGACACCTGCTCTAGATTTGACCCCTAGTAATTTATTTGATACACCTTTGATTTGGCAAAAGTAATTTATTTGATACACCTAGTAATTTATTTGATACACCTTTTAAAATAATAGTCATCTCTGTATTTCACAACTACTTATTGGGTACGTTCTTTATACTAGAAAATGCTCAAGGTGTTGGGAATACAGTAACTAATCAGATAAGTTTTCTGTTTTCAGAGGGTTCTAGATCTAGAGAGATAATGAAATTATAATATAATTAGAGAAATGCCAAGAGATATGTAAGGACACATGAGGAAATTCAGGGAAGAGTGGGCATAGGGTTATTGGGAAAAATAATCTGAAGAAATTAACGTCACATCATAGTCTTAAAGAAAGAACCTTAAAGAAAGGTTCTAAGAGATGAGAAGTTTTTCATAGTGGTGAGAGAGATGATGGTGTTTTCAGATACTGCAATTTGTTCTTTATTACTAGAAAAGAAGGTATATGTGAAAACAAGAGATAAAGAAGAGAAAGAGGTAAGAGATAAAGCTGAAGAAGTCTACTGGAGTCACTTGTGAAATTTTTTGTTCTATATTATTTTATAAAATTTCTTTGAAACTCATTTAGCCAATAAACCCAGTATATGGGTGAACTGACATTAGCCAATTTGATTTTACTCCTGTATTTTTAGAAAACATGGTTAGTATTACTGTTAGAAACATATTGCTACAGTGGGAATCCTATTCTATAAGAACAGAGTATGACCTTGTTTCTAAAATGAATCTTTTGGTATATAAAAACAGCTCACTGCCAAAAAAAAAAAAAATGGAGTCCTCAAGATTTTCTCATTTTAGAAAGTCATCATTCCTGACTGTGATCTTCATCTCATACCTCACATCCACTCTATCAACAAATCTTGCTAGCTCTACCTTCAAAATATATCTAGAATTTGACTACCGTTCATCATTTGCATTACCACCACCTTGGCCCAGCCATGCCCCCCCACCCCCACATTCTCTTTCTTATTCTGTAATTCAGTAGCAGCTGACTGGCTTTTCTGCTTTCATCCTTGCCTTCTTGTAATTTGTTCTCTATGCAGAAACTAGAATAAGGATCAGCTAAGGCTTCTGTTACGTAATAGTGTCAAATAGGAAAAGTTTTTGGCTCTCAGCTGATACAGCTGAGGGTTGTTATTCTTTTCCCCTGTTTTGATGGTAAATGTACAAATGTTGCAGGCATGGCCTAAGAAGAACATGGTGAGTGGGGCTTGAAGGAAGGTTTGTGTCACCCCAACTATTTACGTCACCCAGATCAACAAAGGAGTGAACAAAAGCTGGGGGGAATCTAGAAATTATGGTAGAGGAGGAACCACTGAGAATCATTTGTGGTCTTATGTCCAGCTCTATCTGTGAAGGTTATAGTTTTTTTGCACAAACCTTCTTCTCATAATTTTTTCCCCCAAAAGAGGATCAAGCATCCTAAAGAAGTGACTTCCAGAATTTATACAAATAGATCTAAGTGACACAATGGGTAGATGGTAGTGGGTAATGTGTTATGGCATCCAGGTCTGCTTTCAGATTGAAGAAATTATTCTCCTGGGAAATTGCCGTTGTCTTAAGCCCTCAGCTATCAACCCTCTCTGGGATTTTTATCTTGTCTGATTCTCAGCTGATCCATCATCAAATACTAATGATCTCAAAACACTTAATTTACTTCCTGCCAATAGGAGAGGGATATGGAATTTTAAAAGTTCTTATTTGAGCTTTGTTTGATTTCTTTTGAGGGCCGTAAATTTAAGGCATCCCAAAGCATTACCCTTTCGAACAGCTTGATGGGTGTTTAAGTCTTATACATACTTAATTTCTTCCTCTTAGATAATGAGAGCCTGCAGGCTCTGAAAAGAGTTAACACGGAAGAGGAAGGAGCCCCTCCTGCGTTTCTCTACTACTGTTTTTGCCCTTGAAGACAGAAGTACACCAGGCAGGTGCTGTTTTCTCTATAAATGAAGGGACCTTTCCTAACCTACACACCTGAAATGAAACATATTTGCGTTGGCCTATATTTCCAAGATACATGTTTGTCTCTGGCCTGACAAAAAAGGCGCTATTCTCATTTGGTTTTGTTTTTATTTTTATTTATTTTTATTTAATTATTTTTTTTTTAAAGATTTTGTTTATTTATTCGACAGAGATAGAGACAGCCAGCGAGAGAGGGAACACAAGCAGGGGGAAGTGGGAGAGGAAGAAGCAGGCTCATAGCAGAAGAGCCTGATGTGGGGCTCGATCCCATAACGCCGGGATCACGCCCTGAGCCGAAGGCAGACGGTTAACCGCTGTGCCACCCAGGCGCCCCTGGTTTTGTTTTTATTGATGACTATCTTCTGATTTCAAAAATAAAACTAGAACTCAAAAAATAAAGAAAGAAGGTAACAATAGCATCATCAAAATACTCCATAGTGAGAAAGAAGATTAACGTAATACCCAATCTTCCCATGACTTTTTGATTCTACACATATGGGTCAGCAAATGATTTTCCATTTTATTTTTCCTGAATGTTGCAATACTCTTCTAAGCCAAGGTGAATTTGAAATTATGAACATGAATTCGGTCTCTTTCTGTGCATGAGAAAGCTTTTATATATTCATGTTCCATAAAAGATGTTTGAATCAAAAGAAATGAACTTCAGCATTCTCTATTTTCCCTTTGTCCTTCTTTCTAATTTCTTTGGCCACTAACTATTTAATAGTCATTGGGCAAATCTTAATGATAAAAAGCTTAACATAGTTTGGGCACTGACTATAGCTATGTTTTAATTTCTTGGTTTTCTTGCTTTCATGTTCCCTTGTTGCTTTGTACTCTGAATTTAAAAGATCTCAAGGCATTCAGGTTCACAGTAAAAATAAGTCAGAACATGAAAGTAGAAACACCCTCCTCACCTTGCATATTCAGAAGATCAATGTGTGCTATATAATTTTGATTAATTTGCTTTCCGGATCTCATATTCGTCATGTGTAAGAATACTTGACCTAACAAGAATTTCAGTGTAGAGTTTTGGATCCTATGAACGTTAAAAGTCTTTTATGCTTGCTCACTGAACATAACTGAAGTATCCCAGTGTAAAATCTGTACAAACCCCAAGGGAATGAAAAAAAATAGAATTAGATGAAGGTGAACATTACAGTACATTCTATTGTTTCTTTAGAATTTTTCAGCTGCAGAGATTCAGAATACTCTAGTGAAAATTATATTTACCTATTTATTTCTCTAATGGAATATTAATTAATGTGTCAGATGGCTGTTTGTGCTGGCCATGCTTGCTGATTTTGTTAAATGTTGGAGAGAAAAAATATGAATTGCTTGTCATAGGCTTCCAAACTACATATTATGGGATAGACTGATAACAATTGGTTGTCCTTCAATGTGCCTTTCCTCTACAATAATAGAATGTACGATACCTAAAATAATGAACAAATTTATCAGCCTTCCTTGTAGCAAGACAGATATATAACTACTTGTTAAGAGGACATAACTGTGGGTTTCCTATATTATCTTCTTAGATCACCTTTAAGGTAATACTGGTGCTTGTCCTTAATTACTTCCCTCGCCTCCCCCCACAACCTTTCTCTCTGTCGTCATTGAGCTGTCTAGGATACAATCTTGGACCATAAGATGAAAAGGGTCATACCTAATGGGTTGTGAAATAGTCACCTAAAAGGAAATTGGGTCCCTCTGGCCCCACAGTCAGCTTTTAAATGTAGTAATGGATTACTTACCTTTGTTGATGTAGGCAATAAATATACGCTTTCTTGTTTAGGCTATAATTTTGGGTTTCTCTTATACCCAACTGAATAGAATATTAACTAATTCACCTATTTTAGAAGTTTAGCAGAAGATCCAAGTTAATTTGCACTTACTATTTCCTACATTATCTGTTCATGCAATATTAATGGAAAAAAAGAATAATGAAAATAATAAAACTCAAACCAAATAAACAAAGTAAATATTCCCTCCTCTCATCCACACCCAATTTCCTAAAACTAGAATTTGCATTTCTTGGAAATAGGTAATTCATTGATAGATTGCACCATGTTTAAGAATTACTTAACTGAGATAAAACAAACACTGGCCCAAACTCCTACTATAAAAATTTATGATAATCTTATCATCTCCATTTTTGATGAAGTCATGCAGCTCTTGACACAGTATTGACTGAATGAAATATAAGATCATGAAAGGGATGATCTTCTGTTGGGGTTGTAGTTGGTGGTGGATAGTGGAGTGAGTCATGTTTTCCTTTTCTTAGTACCATGTTATTTTCCACATGCAGGTAAATCCTCAACTGCAGTCTTTAATTTTTGATTCCTTCTTGAAAGGTAAGTAAAATATGACCTGGATATTTAAAAAGGAGAATGGGAGCAAGGATGGTATATACCTTTTTCTTAGTCTTGGAAATATTAGTAACTTAACTTTCCAAAACAAAAGTAATGTTTCCAAAAATGAAATAACTTGCCTGAAGCCAAACCTCTGTCATGACTCTCAGGAGCCCTTGAAGAGTGTTGAAAGCCTGGCTCTACCCAAAGCATTTCCTGCTTTCTTTAGTCAGGGACCTTCAATAAACAAGTACCTGTCTTCTCACATTAATATTATTTATAAGGGAACTTGTGAGTAAAAGGAGGCAGCCAAATTCCTTCAGGAAGTAACAATCCAGTATTTGCTATCTAAACAGCCAATGTATTTTATTCCGCCCCTTCTCACACCTGCAACACCAATTGTATATTTTCCAAGTTTAATCTTAAGAAAAGTTCATTTAGATTCCAAGTTTAAAAGTTCTTAAATTTTTAGTGTGGCTCACCATGCATATAGATTTAGGTGAAGTGGAAAACGGATCCTTCCTCTACTTTCTCTCCCCTCTCCTCCATTTTTCCTTTGGCTGAGTGCCCATCTTTATGACTCAACAACTTGAGCAATCGTGTGGGTTGTCTTGCATGATGATAGTCATCCAGTGATGCACATCTTCATTCTTTCTTGGGGTTCTGTTCTGCCTTCATTACTTTGTTTCTTCAAATCCCTGTGTATCTACACATGTCCACACACGGGTGTGCACACTCAAGCAGAATGATCTGTTTACTCTGGAAACAGTCATAGCACCATATTTGCCAATGTGAGATCACTGGAATAACTTCTGCTGATGTCTTCCACATGCTGGCTGACTATCTGAATTCTAGTTTAACCAATGTGTGTAATCTCTCAATTCCCACATATGCCGAGGAAGGCTTTTATTTAGAAGGCAAGGGAATTGCCAAGCCTCTGACGATAGCATTCTGTGAAAATGTTGCTTTATCTGAAACAAAATGTGTCCTTAAGCAATCTGAGATCTCCTATCGTTAAGCTAGTCATATGTGAAAGTAACTTGGATCCATAAAAACTTTCCAGATTTCTTGGATTAGTAATAGCCAAAATTGAATGGAATAAAATAAATAAATCTCATGATCTAAATAATTATATCATCTTTCCTCAGAGATAAAGCTTAATGAGACTCACAAGGCATTAATAGGAATAATTCATAGGCAGAATCTTGTTTTACACTTTATTCTATATTGTCTCTATGTCTTGAGTAACTATTTCTTTCATGACCACTTTTTGTTTGTGAATGATCAGAAAGTGATAATTCTGAATTATCATGCATCTCTTCAACCGGATTTATCTAGGTTTTGTATGAAATTTAATGGGCCATCATACTGAAATTGTCTGTTTTTGCCCATTGTCGTGTTATTTGTAATTTGCTTCAGGTGCATGCCCCAGCAATAAGGTGATTTATTTCAATGCGGGATGGTAACATTATCCACATATTTTAAATAACGTTGAGTTGGAATCTTTGGTATTTGGTGTTTTCTTGGTTAAGAATAATACTGTAGAAACGCAGAACCACATATGGTGGCTGACTCTAACTCCAGATTTTCACTGAATTTTTCATTGATTTTGAAAAATCATACTCAATTTCTTTCTGCCGTATATGCCCTCATAACTCAGTTCATTGAGATTTTTAACCCTTGATCTTATCACTGATAAATATGTCTTTGTTACGTATTCCTGACCTTTATCTGTTAAGGTTGTGCCAAGTTCTATTTGAATAAATTACTCGGCAGAAAGGTGAGGTCACCATTTGAAGTGATGTGATCCTAACATTTGGAGACTAGTATTATTTACAGTGACAATATAAACTGTAGAAGTTCTACTAAATTGAAACACAAATTGTGGATTCCCTGGGTAATATAAAAAATGAAGAAGTTAATTTAGTTGGGCTATTGTGATTGTGGGCTGTGAGTTTGCCTATCAACCCCCATCACTTGAAGTAACAATACAGAAATTTTAAGCATATGATGAAGCAAAATGAAATTTATACTTTGCTGTGAATACTGAAACTACCATGGCAAGGGCTTTCAGGAACTAAAAATACTAAACCTGGAAATCATTTAAAAAAAAAAAACAACAACCCCTATAAGGCAGTTATTTGTAAACTCAAGAATCCATAAATTTTTTCCCGTCACTAAAGTTAAGACTAGATAGAGTATATCCATGTCCAAGACAGAAAAAGAGTAAATATTAATAAGTCCCTGATGATAAAGAGATTTTCTTAGTTTTTTTGGGTTTTTGTTTTTGTTTTGTTTTATTTTATTCTGAAGACACTGGTAGATAGAGGCAATGTTAATGGTAGTGTATGAGGCTTTTCTGTATAGGTAACAAATCCTTTACTTTTCTAAGTAATCTTATGCATAGTCTACTCTTCAACCTAGCACACACCTACTGTCGATCCATTCACTCAACACTAATCACCACTGAGATCATAAAAGTAATCACTATAGTAGTACAAAGCGAGTGCGGTGTTGTGTGACATCCAACATTGGTGACAGAGGAGTCCTATTGTAAGTAACTAAAAATACTACTGGTTTCTCAGTCTAACTCAAATCCTAGCATAACAAATACACCAGGATATTTTTGGAATTCTAGTGCACATCAAATATTAATGCTATTTACTAATACTAATGACAAAAATAATACTAATAATGTCACTTCACCTTATTCACATAATTTCGTTCCTAAAATTATTTTCTTAGAATAAGGTTTTAGATATAGAATTGGTGGCTCAAAAAAAAAAATCATCTGTATACCCTCAAGGATTTTGATACATCTACCAGATTGTTCTCCAAAAAGACACTACTTTACTCTCCCACTAAAAACCTATGATGATGCCTGTATAGCCACTGGAGTTAAGACATGCAGAACGTTATGCTTTGATAAAAAAATATTTTGACATCATGTGAGGAAACAGGGAGAAAATTATTTTCTCCTTCTTCCTAAGAGCAAAGCCCCTCTTGTTTCTTATTTGTGTGCCCTGATTTTACTTATATATTTCTTTTGCTTAGGCATGTACTTAGGGAAGGTCGTGGCAGGGGGTCCTACTCAGTTGAGAGGACAAATTATGATTATTCTAAGTCAAATATGGAATTCCATTTCCTTTACCAGTAATTAGTTAGGCATGACCATGAGATATAATATCATTAAACAAGAGGGAAGTCTACTGGGGTGGGGTTTCTAAGAAACTGCTTCCTCCACGCAGTAAAGACATTTATGAAGAAAATTGCCCCA
Organism: Ailuropoda melanoleuca; assembly: GCF_002007445.2. NCBI lineage: Eukaryota > Metazoa > Chordata > Mammalia > Carnivora > Ursidae > Ailuropoda > Ailuropoda melanoleuca. The sequence goes on along the minus strand of NC_048231.1, from coordinate 22,346,756 downwards.
GTTTTTTTCTGGCTCTGGTTAGTGTGTTCTGATGTGATGTATGCCACTATGGCAGCACTTTTGGAAGCATAAGGACAAATCTACTACAAAGTCAATATGCTGAGGATAGCCAAATGGAAGATAGAAGAAGATCTGGGACCTGGATGTCTGCTAACCTCAATATCCTGTAACAATATTTTTTCTTTATTGCTTAATTCACTTTCATATTATTATTATTTTTTGTTATTTAAAGTAACTTGACTCATACCTTACTTTCAGCTTCAAGCTTTAAGCACCAATAGCAAATTTGAGAGCAAATGTTCTAGATGTCCATTGTAAAGTTCAGATGTCTGTAGCATACACCTCATTATTCAAGTGAAATACCAATCATGTAGTGCAGAATATAAAAGAGGCCCTGGAGGACATGTGATGATATAAAGTGTTCATGGGCTTTGCAAACTATGAAAAGGACTTGGAAATGTGGGAAAGGGTACAGTGTGGCATGAAAAAGGGAAATTCCATGTTAAAGCTTATTTTTTTTGAGAAACTACCCAGTACCCCTCACTGTGTTGAAACAGGGTTAGCGAAATTCACTTTTCTGTCCTTCCCCATGCTTGCCTCATCCTCTATAGGAGAAAACACATGAAGTCCAGATCATGCATTCTCCAGTGAAGTAGAACACATTTTGATGGTCTAAGGAAGTAGTGTGTGGCAGGTATGGCTCTGTTTGGGGTTCTTTGCTTATTTTGATGCCAGGTATTTTCATTATGGATTGGGGGATGAAGGAGAGTACAGAATTTTCGAATAGATGTGAAAGTTTACTACCAATCACTTATAAGCGAAGTTATGAATGGTGTAGGTAGTTTCAAGAGTAGCAGCTAAATCATTTTTATCACAGCACTTTCCCGTTGTCTAATATTATCATAATTATTGTTATTAGGTAGCTACAAGGAGGATAGAAAAAATGATCCTATCTTAGGTCTATTTCATTATATGGGCTTTTTCCATAAAGATTATGATTTGTTTTAAAATTTTACATGGCTTATGCTGAGGCTTGTTCATTTTCCCTGGTAATTAGCTACTGAACAGAATTCCATCTCTCTATGAGATTAGGAATCTTATGGTTTAAAATCTGTTAAGCAACTATTGCTCATGGGGCCCCAACAGAACTAAATGATATAGGTTATAACTTTACTCGTCAGTTTCCTTGAGCTCGTCTGGGGTCCTCTCTGAGTTTTAGCAGCAAGGCAATCCAGTGGAGGACGAGTTATCAGCTATGTGAATGACTGCTTAGTGTTCATTAAGTCTGTAAGACAGAGGGTTAGAGCCTTGCTTAGATTTCTTCTTTATTTCACATTGTCTGTGGGAAAGTTAAATGAAATTCCTGATGAGTATACTCTAAGCAAGGAAGGAAAAGGCGTTCCATGTCAATCTCGCCAGATAGGGGTTGTAGAAGTGCCAAGGAGGGCTGGAGCTCAAGGGGTGAAGTTGCTTTTTCATATGCACGCAAATGACTGTGAATACCAATGAACTCTCCTGGAAGGCAGTTATTGACTTTAAAAATTTTTGATTTTTACTCCTAGCAAATATGTTTCAGACTGGAGTTAAGTTTACTAATACACACACACACACACACACACACACAAACACACAAACACACACACACACACACACGCACGCACACACTCATACCCATTCCTGTCTACCACACATTTGCTAATCACCTTTTTCCTCTAACTCCATTAAACACAAAAAGAAAGAAAGTTGAAACAATGGAAAATGGGAATGCAGTTGTTTGTCACAGACCTGATGTTAAATCTTCTAGAATTTATCTCTTCCCTGGAAACCTGTGCACACTTCTGTTATGATAGTACATCTATTTATTTGTCTATTTCCCACCTAAAAGTATGAGATTTTTGAAAGCTGAGACTGCATGTTTTATCTCCAGAAGCATCGTGACTGCTACTCAGTAGGCATTCAAGAAAAGTCTGGTAGAATTGCATAAAATGAATATTTTGAAGGTATATTAATGGTTTCACCTAAAATGAGTCCTCATTCAGAAATGAGAGTGGTTTCTGTATTGAATAACTTATTCCAACACAATATGGAGAAATAAGGATGGTTTCATTATACTTTTTTTGGCTTATTTAGGAAAAGGAACTTTAACTCAGTTGTCTGAGTTATAAGATAAGTAGGAAGAGAACCAAGCCAAACCAAACCAAACCAAACGATGTCACTGCCTTAATTGATTTTGTAAAGAAAGGAACTCTAACACTAGAGGGTTTTTTCGTTTGTTTGTTTGATTCTTTTTAGGGGCCTGTACAAATAGGTAAAACAGAAATTTAAAATAAACCCAGGAGCACCTGGGTGGTGCAGTCGGTTAAATGTCTGACTGCTGGTTTTAGCTCAGGTCATGATCTCAGGGTCATGAGATGGAGACCTGCACCTGGCTCCTTGCTTAGCATGGAGTCTTCTTAAGACTCTCTCCCTCTCTCTCTGCCCCTCTCTACTGTACACTCCCTCTCTCTCTGAAATAGATAATTAAAAATCCTTAAAGATAAAAATAAATAAATAAAATTAACCCAGAGGTTGGATATGACATTTGGTGATATGTGTGAAGTTGTTTATTTAATTCCAGATATGAGAACTGAGACAAATATTCAAGCTGTGCACTTTGTGAAAATTTCACTGGAAAAACACTATATCACTATTTGTTATGGAGGACAAGCAATCTCACTCAACATGATATAGTTACTAATATATCAAAAAATATCATCATTAAAAGGTGAAAACCCTTTCTGGGATTGTAGCTATGAAGGCAACCTGAAGATAATTTTATGATAATTGCTAAAGTATTTGGGAAGGTGACTTAATTTACAGTACAGAATAATGACTAAAGAACAGGGGCTGACCACAGTAATGAATAAGCAAGCATATGTAGCTATGTTTGGATAGCTGAGTTGACATAAATTTCTGCCATTAATAAACTGCAATCTTGGGTAGGAAATAGAGCCAATCATTTCTTCTGTTATCTTTATTTGTTAAAACAAAATAGAGGGTGGCTTAGATAAACTTTTATAAATGGCTTTTTGAAGAACATAGTTATGACAAAATTTTAAAAGATTTAATACAATGTGAGTTCTCTGGTTAAGGAAGTTAAACACTTGGAGGTTGGAAGATGGCAGTAGAATAGGAAGACCTTAGGCTTGACTTATGCCATGAATATAACTAGATATCTATAAAATCAACCTAAATACCCCAGAAACTGTCCTGAAGACTAGCAGAACAAATTCTACAAATAAAGTAAGAGAAGAGGCCACGTAGAAGAAGGTAGGAAGTACAGCAACACAGTTTAGGAGAGAAATGGATTATGGCTGCTATGGTGGGGAGGGAGCCATCATCATGAAGAAGGGTGACAGACACGCTAGCACTCAGGGGAGCACACAGGGAAAATGAATCCCTGTTGAAATTGGCTTGGAAAGTGAGAGTGGTTGAATTTTGTGACAACTGTCAAGCAGTGGGGCTTAAAGCCTGGAGTTTTAAAGGTCAGCAGGCTTGGTTGGGATGGAGCCCACAGGGCATTGTGCTGTTCTTGGACAGAAGGCAGGCAAATAACTCACAGAAATACAGTGGGGAAACAGTGACCTGAAGAGTGCCTGGGACACACAGTGGGGAGGTTATTTGTGCATCTCAGAGCACGTGCCAAAGAGGCAGTGTTCATAGACCCATCTGTTAACCAGGAAACTGGCCAGCTCCATTTCCCTCCCTTAATCCTCAGTACAAGCACTGGGTCACCTGCAGGAACCAGCACAGTACCCACACTTGCTACCTTACACCAAGCCCCACCCCGGGTTTGGTGGACTAGCCCTTCCCAGTCCCGTGTGCCTCCGTCCCAGCTTGGCAGGCCCACTTTCCAGAGGACTGGCTCAAACCCCTTCTCACACTGTGTCTACCAAATTGGGAGTTTTGTGGAGCTCAGTTATTGTGGTATGATGACAGGTCTCATTTCACAAGTGGACCAGAGTACACCTAGTTAAAACATGTCACATTCAGGCCAAGAACCACACACTGCCTACAATAGGCAAAGAAAGACTCTGCAGACGATGGTTCTGAAGGATAATGTGACCAGGACAAAACAGCAGAGTGCATGCAACATTCATCGTAGATACTTCAGGAAGCACCAGGCTCTGGGGAATAGGGGACACTCCACAGCAGAGCAGTACGGGACCTCTTCTTATAAGGCCATTACCCGCAAGAAGAGGACGTATAGCTAACATTCCTAATACAAAGAAACAGAGACTTAGACAAAATGAGAAGAAAGAGAAGTTCATCTTAAATGAAAGAATAGGACAAGGCCACAGCCAAAGATCTAAGTGAAACAGTAACATGCCTGATGGAATATTTAAAGCAACGATCATAAGGATACTCACTGGACTTGAGAAAGGAATGGAAGACATAAGTGAGTCCTGTAAGACAAAGATAAGTAATAACATAGCAGAGATAAAGGGTTCAATGAATGAAATGAGAAACACACTTGATGGAATAAACAGCAGGCTTGAAGAAGCAGAGGAACAAATCAGTGACCTAGAAGACAGAGTAACGGAAACAAGCTGAACAAGAAGAGAGAACAAAGAATTATGCAAAACAAAAACAGACTTAGGGAATTTAGTGTTTCCATTAAATGTAATAACATTCGTATTATAGGAGTCGAAGAAGAAGAAGGAGAAGGAGAGAGAAAAGTGTGTGTGTTGGAGGGGTGGGGGGCAGAACATTTATTTGAAGACATAATAGCTGAAACTTCCCTAATGTAGAGAAGGAAACAGATATCCAAATCCAGGAGGCACAGAACACCCTCAACAAATTCATCAAAAGCAGATCCCCACCAAGGCATAGTGTAATTACATTTGCAAAATACAGTGATAAAGAAAAACTTTAAAAGCGCAAGACAAAAGGAGACAGTAACAAGGGAAACCCCATTAGACTAGCAGGGGATTTTTCAGCAGAAATTTTCCAAGCCAGAAGTGAGTGACATAATGTCTTTAAATATCTGCTGCATGGGGAAAATCTGCAGCCAAGAATACTCTATCCAATAAAGCTATCACTCAGAATAGAAAAAAGAGATAAAGAGTTTCCCAGACAAACAAAAACTAAAGGAGTTCATGACCACTAAACCAGCCCTGCAAGAAATATTCAAAAGGACTCTTTGAGTGGAAAGGAGAGATTTAAAAAAATGACAGTATGAAGGTAGGAAACACAAAGCAGTAAAAAGGAATATTTCTGTAAAAAAATCAGTTAAGGAACTCACATAATAAAAGGGTGTAAAATATGACAACATCTACCTAAAATATGGGGAGAAAAAAATTAATAAAAATAAAATGTGGGGAGGAGAGCAGTAATATCTCCAGAATCGATCACATATAAGCCAACAAAACAAGTCCCAACAATTCAATATTGAAGTCCTGCTGTGCATTTTTTCTCACCACAATGCTAATGAAACTTTATAAATCAACCACAGGAAAAAAATCTGGAAAGGCCACAACTACATGGAGATTAAATAACATGCTACTAAGCAATAAATGGGTCAACCAGGAAATCAAAGAAGAAATAAAAAAGTACTTGGAAACAAAGAAAATGAAAACACAACAGTCCAAAACCTTTGGGATGCAACAAAAGCAGCTCTAAGAGGGAAGCTTATAGCAATATAGGCCTATCTCAAGAAGCAAGAAAAATCTCAAATTAACAACCCAACCTTACATCTAAAGGAGCTAGAAAAAGAACAGTAAATAAACACTAAAACCAGCAGAAGGAAAGAAATAATACAGATTAGAGCAGAAATAAAGGATACAGAAACCAAAAAAAACAACAACTATACCACAGATAAATGAAACCAGGAACTGGTTGGTTGAAAAAAAACCAATAAGGGGCGCCTGGGTGGCACAGCGGTTAAGCGTCTGCCTTCAGCTCAGAGCATGATCCCGGCGTTATGGGATCGAGCCCCACATCAGGCTCTCCGCTAGGAGCCTGCTTCTTCCTCTCCCACTCCCCCTGCTTGTGTTCCCTCTCTCGCTGACTGTCTCTATCTCTGTCAAATAAATAAATAAAATCTTTAAAAAAAAACATTAAAATTGATAAACCTCCAGTCAAACTTATTAAGAAAAAAAGATAAAGGACACAAATAAATAAAATCACAAAAGAGAGAGAAGAAATAACAACTAACACCACAGAAATATGAACAAATATAAAAGAATACTATGAAAAACTAAATGCCAAAAAAATTGGACAGCCTAGAAGAAATGGATTAAGTCCTATAAACATATAAACTACCAAAACTGAAACAGGAAGAAATAGAAACTTGAATAGACTGATAACCAGCAAAGAAATTAAATCAGTAATAAAAAAAAAAATCCCAACAAACAAAAGTCTAGGACGAGTTGGCTTCACAGGTGAATTCTACCAAACGTTTAAGAAAAGGTTATACCTATTCTTCTCAAACTATTCCAAAAAATAGAAAAGGAAGAAAAACTTTCAATTCATTCTATGAGGCCAGCATTATTCTCATACCAAAACCGGATAAAGACATGACTACAAAAGAAAACTACAGGCCAATATCCCTGATGAACATAGATGAAAAATCCTCAACAAAACACTAGCTAACCGGACCCAGTAACACATTAAAATAGTCATTCATCATGATCAACTGGGATTTTTTCCTGGGTTGTAAGGGTGGTTCAATACTCACAAATCAGTCAACGTGATACACCACATTAATAAAAGAAAGGATAGAAAACCTACAATCATTTCAGTAGAAAAAACATTTGACAAAGTACAACATCCGTTCATGATAAAAACCCTCAACAAAGTAGATTTAGTGGGAACATACCTCAACATAATAAAATTCTTATATGAAAAACCCACAACAAACATAATACTCAATGTGGAAAAACAGAGCTTTTCCCCTAAGGTCAGGAACCAGACAAGGCTATCCACTCTCACCACTGTTACTCAGCATAGTACTGGAAGTCCTAGTTACAGCAATCACACAACAAAAAGAAATAAAAGGCATCCAAATTGGTAAGGAAGAAGTAAAACTTTCATTCTTTGCAGATGACATGATACTATATATAGAAAACCTGAAAGACTTCCCCCAAATATGCAAATTTCAGTAAAGTCACAGGATACAAAATAAATGTACAGAAATCTGTTGCATTTCTATATACCAATAATGAAGCAAAAGAAAGAGAAATTAAGAAAGTCCCATTTACAATTGCACCCAAAATAATAAGATACCTAGAGACAAACCTATCCAAAGAGCAGAAAAACCTGTACTCTGAGAACTATAAAACACTGATGAAAGAAATTGAAGCAAACACAAAGAAATAGAAAGACATTCCATGCTCATGAGTTGGAAGAACAAGTATTGTTAATATATCTACACTACCCAAAGTAATCTACAGATTTAATGTAATGCCTATTAAAATACTATCATTTTTCACAGAATTAGAACACACAATCCTAGAACTTGTATGGAAGCACGAAAAGCCAAAGCAATCTTGAAAAACAAACAAACAAACAAAAAACCAAAAGCAAAGCTGGAGGCATCAAATTCTGGGCTTCAAGTTACAAAGCTATAGTAATCAAATGGTATAATACTAGCACAAAAATAGATACGTATATCAATAGAATAGAATAGAAAACCCAGAAATGAACTCACAACTATATGGAGTCAACTAATCTTCAACAAAGCAGGAAAGAATATACAATGGGAAGAAGACTCTCTCTTCAACAAATTGTGTTGGTAAAACTGGACAGCAACAAGCAAAGGAATGAAACTGATGACTTTTACCATACACAAAAATAAACTCAAAATAAATTAGAGACTTACATATGACACCCAAAACCATAAAAATCCTAGAAAAGAACACAGGCAGTAACCTGACACAGGCTGTAGCAACTCTTTTCTAGTTATGTCTCCTAAGGCAAGGTAAACAAAAGCAAAATGAAACTATTGGGGGTACATCAAAGATTTTTCACACAGTGAAGGAAACAATAAAAATAAAAGGCAACCTACAGAATGGGAGAATATATTTGCAAATAACATATCTGATAAAGGATTAGCATCCAAAATGTATAAAGAACTGATAAAGCTCAACACCCCCAAAACAAATAATTCAATTAGAAAATGGACAGAAGACATGAACAGATATTTCTCTGAAGAAGACATACAGATGATCAACAGACACATGAAAAGATGCCATCATCATTTACCATCAGGGAAATGCAAATAAAACCTGCAATGAGATATCACCTCATGTCTGCCAAAATGGCTAAAATCAACAACAGAAGAAACAACAGGTGTTGGTGAGGATGTGGAGAAAAAGGAACACTCTTGCACTGCTGGTGAGAATGCAAACTAGTGCAGTCACTGTGGAAAACAGGATGGAGCTTCCCCAAAAAGTTAAAAATAGAACTACCTTATGATTCCAGCAATGACACTATTTGGTATTTTACCAAAGAATATAAAAATACTAATCCAAAGGAATACATGCATGCTTATGGTGGAATTATATATAATAGCCAAATTAAGGAATCAACCTGCATGTCCATCGGTAGATGAATGCAATGTTATTCAACCATAAAAAAGAATGACATCTTGCCATTTGCAATGACATGGGTAGAGCTAGAAAGTATAATGCTAAGGGAAATAAGACAAATACCATATGATTTCACTCATAAGTGGAATTGAAGAAACAAAACAATTGAATAAAGGGAAAAAAGAGAGACAAATCAAGAAGCAAACTCAGAGAACTGATTTTACCAGAGGGGAGGGGATTGGGAAGATGGCTAAAATAGGTGATGGGGATTAAGGCGCACACTTTTGTGATGAGCACTGGGTGATGTCTGAAACTGTCGAATCTCTATGTTGTACACCTGAAACTAATACAACACTCTAAGCCAACTAACTAGAATTAAAGACGAAAAAAGGAAGAGAAAACTGTTTGTAAACTTATGTGTAGAAGCATATGGGATTAACCTTACGCTTAACTCACTAAAACTACACCGTGTGTAAACTGTCTTTCAAGTAAAATCTTCTTTCATTGGTTATAGGTGTTGTAAACATATGTGTAGTGCATGTGGGAATAGCCTTGTGGTGACTTGTTGAAACTACACTGTTTAAAGCGTCTTTCATGCAACATCTTTTATTAAGATATAAGTGATTGTAAACGTATGTATAGAAGCATATGGGACTAGCTATATGCTTAACTCATGAAACCCTGGAACTACATTGCGTATTAACTGTCAAAAAATAAAGTTAAACACTTACATTTGCTGCAAGATCATCCGAACCTTTATATGCTAATATGCAGTATGGCTCTCTAAGGCAGAGACTATACAGTATATAGTTCCAAAATTGCATGATTCTATCCGGTCACTTTTCAATCCTAATTAGACTAATTATATAAATCTATGTAAAGAAGTACTAGGTTTTCAAAGAGGCTTACAGAGATCAAAACCTTGCATGTGTAGAAATCATCTTTCACTATCACTTTCAAAACGATCACTTTCACTATCACTTTTCACTACCTCTATCACTTATCAATGTAAAGGTAGGGTTGTATCTCCATTTGTTAACAGCAATCTAGAAAGGTAAAATACTTTCCCTCTATATATGCCCAGTACATTACTGACCTCTATTTAATGAGCTAAAGTTGGATGGGATTATTTCTTGAAGGTATAATCAGAGCATTGTTTTTTAAATGCAGTACAGTTAAATGAGTTTTTCTTCCCCTTGAAGTATCTGCAAGACACTTAAATAGATCTCAATTATTTTATTACAATCTGTAGTCAAGCATCCTTGCTCTCTGATCACATGAACTATAGGAAATACAAAAGACCAGAGCTGGTAATTCAGGTCATGGGAAACATCTGAGAAGATCAACTATGTTGACACATAAGTTTATGATTTGGGAAGGTATAGTTTTGCCTAGTCTAAAACTCAAAGTGTCCTTCTTCATGCATAAACAGCAATAAATAATGGTTGAATGATGGAGTTTAAATGTTGGCTATGCAGTTAAAATGTTCAGAAAGGTCCTCCTTAAATTTTATTAATAAAAATTTAAATAACAGCTTTCCTTTTATGCCCTGACATTAGTGTAGGGGAATATTTTGTAGCAGACAGGTTTCAATGATGTTTCACTGACATTGATTTCATAGAAGATAGAGAGAAAAATGGACTAAAAATGGAGACTAATAGTAAATGTTTAAAATCCGGAGAAAACTGGCCATGATATGACCTTGTATATAAAAGCTACTGTCCAAGGAGGCCATTAGTCATGCTCAATTTATGGTAAGTTCCATTTACAATAAGTATAAAATAGGATTTGTTGTCACAGAAAAGTTTTACATTAGACACTGAAAGGACTATGGGGTAGGATGGTATTTCACTGAAAATATAGAATCATTACTAATAATCAGTATTTATTGAATGTCTACAAAATCCATGGCATTTAGACTCCAAATCACAGGAGAACAAACTAACTCTGGCCAACTTTACACTTAGGAGAAATATTTAGTTCACAGTCTTTGAATTAATTACCATCCTCTCTGAGCTTAAAGAAGGATCTAGATAAATTACATTTCTTCCCAGTCCTGACTCTCCAATCCTTTTTTCTATGATTGGTGGTGTTAGCCTCTGGTGCACTATTTTCATTCCAAGTGAGTAAGTTCTTTTCTAATAAAATTTCCCTTGCTTGTAGGGCAATTCTTCAAGCATTCGAATCTACAGAATGGTCTTAAGGAGGTAGTTCAGCAGAAGTCATTTTTCTCCCTGAGTGCTGACTGATAGGACCTCAAGAGCTATGCAGTCTTAGGAGCACATTAGGAACATAGAATATGTTACAGAAAATTCTGTTCTATAACAATGAAACTAACACTCTTGTAGAATTGTACTTTAATAGAAGCATCTCCTCTTCTCCCTTCCATCCACTCACTTGAGAAGTGGGCTTTCCCAGCTTTAGTTCCATTCAATGTATCCCACCTCATTTTCCTCAAACATCAAGTTGCAAACATTATAGATTATTGATTCTTGTTTTAGGCTCAGGCATGAAAAAATAAAAATACTCAGTGACAAGGGTTTTGAGGTGTTTGATTCCGGCAAACTGGTACTGCTGTCTTAATGATTTCATAAAACTTATTTTATTGCTTCACTTCAGGAAATCAGTGAGAACCTAGTTTTAGGAGAAGGGGCTGGATCATTTTTGGGATTGACTTCAGTAAAGTTTTCAATTGTATTTTGGTTCAGACAGAAGCTCAACTCCGTCATGAAAACAACACAAGCTATTCCCTAATAACATGCCTAAGAAAGGCATGACTCTAAAATGCAACCACTTTGAGACAAGTAGACAGATTCAATTAAAAATCAGGAAAGAAACTTTACAGCTCTCTAATCTCATGGGAATTATGAACTCAGAAGACAGGAACTGCTGTTTAAAATGCATTTTTAAAACATAAGACATTATGAGTTCTGAACAAGTATTACCTAAAGCAACTCTTGCAGTAAGCAAGTGACCTCAGGAAACTACTTCGATGAGTAATCATTTGTGGTTCATCAGAAGGAACAGCCAATGCGAGATTATAGTGAATCTTCAGTTCCACGAGGCCTATGTAACTGCAAAGGAGCAAACACCTTAAAGATTTCTTTAGGTACCGAATAAACTAGGTTCTTAAAAATAATAGTTCCAAAATTTTTACTTGGCAGGGTGGGTAAATATTAAATCAAATAACCCCTGTATCCTCTAATCATTCATAGTAAACAAGTTTTCTGAACAAAATGTAAATCCAGAGGTATAGGTGAAGAAAATGTTGCTAAGTTTTCAACACAAGGTCAGTTCATTATGCTTAGTAGATATTCAATGACGAAGTATTTAAAAACATTTTAAAAGATTGAAAAAAATAATGATACTATAGTCTCAATGAAAAAGTACAGAAAAGCATTAAAAAACTCCAATAATTTACAATACAGTCACCATCAAAGACAGACGTTTTGTAATTCCTTCTACTCTATAGAACATTATGCATCTTTTCATAATTGATATACTATGCATAAAACTGTACAGCCTGCTTTTTTCACTTATAAGATTTTTATCTAATTCTTTAAAAATTACAAGCATCAGGATGCCTTGGTGGCTCAGGCAGATGAGCCTTTGACGCTTGGTTTCAGCTCAGGTCATGATCTCAGGGTCATGAGATTGAGCCCTGCGTTGAGCTCCATGCTCAGCAGGGAGTCTGCTTGAGGATTCTCTCTCCCTCTCCAACTCCCCCTTCCCTTGCCTGTGCTCTCGCTCTCTCTCTCTCTCAAATAAATAAATAAATCTTTAAAAAATTAAAAAATAAAAATTACAAACATTATTTTAATAGCTGCATGGTATTTCATGATACGGGTGTGCTACAATTTACTTAAATGTTTCCTCTAGAAATGAGCATTTATATTGGGTGTAAGTAGTTTTATCTGTGTATAAGTCTTTGAAAAAAATAGTTATCTCCCTAGGATTTTATTCTTAGAAATCGAATTATTGAACAAAGGATACAAACATGAATATTCTTTATTCAGCTTTCTTCATTCATAAAGAATATTTATTGCTGAAAGAACTCTAAGATATATCTAATTCATGGAAGTTAAGCAACTGAGTTACTACAGTGTCCTGGTTTTTCACCAGTTGAAGTTATTTTGTAAATAACTGTTTCTCAAGAATTTTATATACAAGATGTTTTCTGGATTGTTTGATTACTGTTAATGTCTCTAAACCTTTATGCATAAAACATTTTTAATATTGTTAGAGACTAGCAAATTACTTCATATTGCCTTTTGTGTTTCTGTGGTTTAATTTCATGCAATAAAATTTATCTTGAACCTGAAATATTTAATGTATCCCAAACAGTGATCTTCCCATTGATTTACTAACCCAAATTTGAGTATATCATGACACATTTGTTACATACATAAGTAACACCTTTTCCCTGGCATATGAGGAGACAAACACCCAAACGGCTAACTTTGTAGAACAGATAGAATAGATTGCAGTTGCAAGAAAATCTGGGAATTTTACTCCAGGTAAAATACAGGCTGAAGGTCAGATCAGCATTTATTTTCTCCTTGAGGAACACATTTATAGAAGACCTTAGTGCCAGTGAATATCCAAGTATTCTATTTGCTTCCATGTTTTACTGTTTTAACAATCAAAAATTACTACATTATAGGAGAAAAATAGACATTTTCAATATAGAGACATTAATTATTTTGAGATAATTACACCTTTAGGTGTATTATTTTATTCTGGATTTATAGAATTCTAAGAGAGTCTTCTATTATCAAGTGAATAACTAATAATTAAAGCATTTTGACTTGATGGCCTGGACAGCTGGGTAATAAATATTGCTTTAAGCATGAGTTACCTATAAATATGTTCAATTGCCTACATCCACATTTTGGGATTATAGTAAAATTAAAAAATGTTTTTGAAACTAAATATTAAAACCAAGTCTACTGGGAGGATTCTGGGAAGATGGCAGAATAGTAAGCACTAGGCATCTGTTTCCCACTAGGAATCTGTCTAGGCAACAATTACACTAGAATTGTCTGTCTGATGTAACTATTTTGGAACTCTGGAATCTGTTGAAGACTTACAACTTCCAGGGGAAGGAAAAATTACCTCTGTCTTCAGATGATATGATCTTATATGTAGAAAACCCCAAATATTCCACAAAAAATAAAAAAAAAGTTTAAGTAGCAGGATATAAAGTCAACACACAAAAGTCGGTTGCATTTCCATAAACCATGAACAATCTGAAAAGGAAATTACAAAAACAACTTCATTCATAATAGCATCAAAAAGAATAAAATGCTTTGTAATTAACTTAACCAAGGAGGTGGAAGACTGCTACAAAACACTGCTGAAAGAAATTAAAGAATATGTAAATAAATGACAACATTCCTCATACTTGTAGATTGGAAGAATTAATCTTATGAAAATGTCAATACTGTAAAAATTGATCTATAGATTAAATGCACAATCAAAATTCCAATAATATTTTATGCAGAAAAAGTAAAATGTATCCTAAATTCACATGGAATATAATAGCCAAAACGATCTTGGAAAAGAAGGACAAAACTGGAGTGCTCAAAATTCCTGATCATAAAACTTACTACAAAGCTATAGTAATCAAAACAGTGTGAAATTGGCATTGAATAGAATACCAATTCTATTCAATGGAATAGACACAAAACAGAGAGTATAAAAGTAACTTCACATACATTGTCAAGTGATATTTGACAAGAATAACAAGAGTGACAAGAGTGCCAAAAGTATGCTGTGGGGAAAGGACAGTCTTTCAAACAGATGATGCTCAGAAAACAGGATCTCCACATGCAAAAGAGTGAAATTTGGTCCTTATCTAACATGGTATACAAAAATTACCTCAAAATGAATTAAGGATCTAAATGTGAGACCTAAAACAATAAAACTCTGAGAAGAAAACATAGGACAAAAGCTTAACAACATTGGGTTTGGCAATGATTTCTTGGATATGACAACAAAGGCACAGGTAGCAAAAGAAAAAAATAGATAAATTGACTTCATGAAAATTTTAAAAATTTAGGCATCAAAAGACACTATCCAGAGAGTAAGAAGTAATCCACAGACTGGGAGGAAATACTTGTAAATTGTATCTCAGATAAGGGATTAACAACTAGAATATATAGAGAACTTTTAAAACTACAACAAAACCCAACTTGATACAAAAATGGAAAAATGATTTAAATAGATATTTCTTCAGAGAAGAAATATGAAAGGCCAAAAAGAACATGAAAAGATGCTCAATATCACTAATCATCAGAAAAATGCAAATCAAAACTAAAATGACATCCCACCTTACACCCATTAGAATGACTACTATAAAAACAAACAAACAGAAAGCAATGGGTACTAGAAGGATGTAAAGAAATTGGAATTCTTGTGCACTGTTAGTGTGTGGGGCTATGAAATGGTACAGTCATCGTGGAAAATAGTATGGTAGTCCCACAAAAAAGTAAAAATGGAATTCCCATATGATTCAGCAATTTCACTTCTAGGTGAAAAAAGAAGACTTGAAAGCAGGGTCTCCGAGAAGCATTTGTACGTTTATGTTGATAGCAGCATTATTCACAATAACTAAAACATGGAAGCCAAACAAGGGTCTATCGACAGATGACTAGATAAGAAAAATGTGGGATTTACATATAATGGAATATTATTCAGCCTTAAAAAGGGAGATGCTGCAATATGCCACAACACAAATAAACCTGTAGACACTATGCTGAGTTAATAGGCTAATCATAAAAAAAAAACCAAAAAAAAAACAGACACTACATGATTCCACTTATAGGAGGTAGTTAGAGCAGTCAAACAAAATCATTAAGACAGAAAGTATAAGTGGTGGTTGTCAGAGGCTGGGGGAGGGAAGAAGAGGGAATTATTGTTTAATGGATACAGAGTTTCAGTTTTACAAGATGAAAAGAGTTATGGGGATGGATGGGGTGATGGTTGCATAATACTGTGAACGTACTTAATGCCACTGACCTGTATACCTAAAAATAATTAAGATAGTAAATATAATGCTGTGTGTATTTTACCACATAAACACACACAGAGCTCTACCTACTACTTCTATACCCTATTACTTTTAATTAATTTCTACCACTTCACTACTTTCTACAACTTTATGAAACTTTCAATTGCTTCCTAAAATTTACAAGTACTGAATTTTCTTTCAACTGAATGATGGATAAAAACACATTACACCAAAATTTTAGTTTCCACTACTGTTAAAATGCACTGCAGGGACCTATGAAAATACTCTCTACTAAATAAATATATGTTGATGTTTCAAGTGTAATTACTTCCATGGGGACACTAAATATATTCCATAGATTGTAAGGCAATCATAAGTCAGAAGAGACATCGAGTGTCTAAATAATGTAAAATGCTTGTCTTGAGTCATGAGGGAAAACCCTAGAACCATTTTTCTTACCATTATTTCAGCAGCCACTGCTTTTGTTTGTCTGAGAGGCAAAAAATTGGAGCTACCTACCTTCTGGTTATTTCAGAATCCCTGTGCCCCTGTCCAGGTGAAACTATTATGCATCTCAGCTCTTATTTATGGGTTCTTGTAATAGTGGAGTTCCAATGAGCTTGGGAAGCAATAACAGTCCCAGGGAAACACTTCTATCCTTAGAATTAATTCACTTTTGGTTATCTTGGTTTTAGTTTTGGATAGTGTATATACATGCAAAAGTATTTCTCTCATACAGCCAAAGGATTTTGACAAAACTCATCCACAGTTCAAGAAATACAGTAACATTTAGAAAAAGCAAGCTTTAGCATTTAGAAGCTTAGAGCTAGAAAATTCTTTACAGAAAAAAATAGGCAATTGCACTGATAAAAAGCAATAAAATACAATCAACACTTTCAGCTCATAATTTTTGTAGGCATTTACATAAAGGTGAATAGTTACTTATAATGAGGTATAAGAAAACATGGTGAAGCAAACTGGATTCTTTTTCCTCAACTTGGTCAATAAAACTGAAATGTAAAGTGATATTAGATCACAAACCAAGGGATTTTTCTTTCAAATTATCTGACTTAAATCTTGACAAGTCATATAACTTCTTTGTATCTCAGTTATATTATCTGTAAAATATGGAAGAAACCAGAGAATATGCTAATTTTATTTTCCACTTTGATTCTAAGATTTCCCATTGATAAAATGTTTATATTCTACCTCATTCTTGAATGATTTGCTGGGTCTCATGAAGGTAAAAATCAAACTCATGTTTTGAAGTAAGGGTAGAAGAAGGTAAAGGCAGAGGAAACAAGACAAGGTCAGAGGTAAAGTCAATACACAGTACTTACATTTTCTCTGTGTACCTGCATAATTTGCAACCTCAACACAGTTAACAATTCACAATTACTGCATGTGACAATAACTAATCATTGTAATTACAGAGTTATCTAAAAACATAATTTTGGGGAACCATTTTATTTTTACTGTTGACTGTTAGCATTCATTATGGCTTCTTATATGTTTGATTTCTAGCTAATAGATTGCATGAAAGGCCTCAATTTTTCAGCCCTCCCAATGAAGCTGACCTTTGCCATGTAACTTTGCAGCACTTCCCGCGAAAGTGCTATTTCTCTGCCCCTGAGACTAGGCTCAATCACATGACTTGTTTTGGCCAAGAGCATTTGGTTGGTATAATGTTACTAGAAAAAGTACTTTCACAGGAAATAATCATGCGATTAGACTCATTCTTGTGTTTCTGCCATGACTAAGAGATGGACATGCCTGGACCAACCTGCTAGGCTCAGGAAGAGAATAAGGAATATGTGAACCAGAACTGCCTAGTTGTACACAGCCTAGAAAAGACAACCTCATGCTGAAAGCTGCAGATGTGTGAGAAATCAATTTTTATTGATGTATATATCACTGAGATTTCCAGTACTTTGCTAAGCAGTATTAGCATCCCAACATACCAAAGAGAGCGTTATTATTTTCATAGCTAATGGTACTTCGTGGCTCAGACTCACGGAGAGGTGAGTCAGTCATGTGTCCTACCTTAAAATAACAGCTAAACGTGGAAACTGTGCGGTGTCAAGAATGAAATAAATCTGCTTCCCAGGATTCGTGTTCTACGTTGGAACTGAACACATTGAGATTTTAGAGGGCCAAGCCAATACACAAGCCATTTTTTTTAAAGATTTTATTTATTTTACAGAGATAGAGACAGCCAGTGAGAGAGGGAACACAAGCAGGGGGAGTGGGAGAGGAAGAAGCAGGCTCATAGCAGAGGAGCCTGACGTGGGGCTCGATCCCATAGCGCCGGGATCACTCCCTGAGCCGAAGGCAGACGCTTAAACGCTGTGCCACCCAAGCGCCCCAAGTCATTTTTTTTAATGAGTTTAATTATGACAGAATACACCCATGAGAACACCTTTTTATCACCTGCTGCTTTTATTTCTATTACGCTTGCTGGAATTTATGTTCTATTGGGATTCAATCCTATCACCAAAGTCAACCATGAATGTTTAATTCTTAAATATTAATGTTTTAAGTAATGAAACAATTGAACATAGACTTTTGAACCTCTTAGAGTCATGGGAAGTAAGCCAATGAAAGCTACGCACCTGCTTCTGATAAAACAGCTTTGGAGAAAAGAAGCCGGAGAGAAGCTGTTGCTTCCTAAGGAATGATAACAATGTGGTTGATCATGAGCCATAACACCATTTTACTCCTTTTCGAAATGGGATGAGCTGATGGTCTACACCAGCAGAATTGGAGTTCAGAAGTAACAAATATCACCTTGCTTGGCACCAGCCACATTTCTCCCACCTAGAAGCCCAGAGAACGCTACCATGGGACCTGTGGTGAGGGGACATGTGGCTAACAAATGTAATTGGCTTGTTAAATAGTTTATGATATAAGCCATGAGAGCCATGACTCATTGATAATTTTATTCTTTGACAATGTGGAAAAAAATGATATTTCTTCAAGACTTTTTTTTTAAAATCAAGAGCTTTACTATGTAAAAATTTAACACTTTAAAATGATCTGTGCTCCTTGTAATGTTGTTAACCTGGGCTTATGAAAGTAGCTCATGATAAATTATAATTCAAATTTGAGGTGTTTTCTAATTTGGCAAAATATTTGGTTAACATTTAATAGAGGTAAGGAAGTGTCATGACATTTAGCATCAGACAGGCTGCAATTTACATCCCAGATCTATAATTTTCTGTACTGGCTGCTTGGGTCAATTAGTTAACCTATAAATCATCAGCTCTATCAGTTGTAAAATGTTTTCTGAAACCACCTATCTCACAAGGTTATGGAATATATGAAGATATAAAAAAAGCTTAACATACTGTATAGCACTATTTCTAGAATTATCTTAAAATATTTAATCTTCTAGATTTAATAATTTACTATTTACTTAAAATCTAAAACAGACTTTAAAAGACTTCAAAACATGAGAATTTTGCTTGGTTTTTTACTGTGAGATTCAAGATTATGAAGGTTTCCTGTCAAAATAAAAATCATGAGTTATGAAAGCTCAAGATGGTTGGAATAAATGACAGAATAACTGAAAAAATTGTTCTAATTCAGTATGCTAGAAGATAAACTGAGGTGTGTTAAAAATGTCGAGTTTGAGCAAAAATCCATCCAATAAGGGCAGTATCAAACAGGAGCATTCTACCCACAGGACACAGAGGAAAGACTTTTATAAAGAAGACGTGGAAGCAAAGCAAGGAAATTATTTGATTGTCTTAAGCAGCTCCCTTATTCAGGAAAGCGTAATTGGCCATGACTGTCTATCCTTAGGTTTCAATTTCTTGACCTTGAGGGATTTACAAGCTTAGATTTTAAATTTGCTTACATAGGCTCTCAAGGCATTAGAACCACCTCAGTCTAAGGCCTCCTTGTTTAATTAATTTAACAAGTACATCCTTTTCCTCTACCTTTAAAAAGACAGGTTTTTCTCCTGTGGCATTAATTCATTTCCATCATATTTTTTTTCCTGTTGAGTTTATTCATTTTTTCCTTAGATTCTTCATTAACTTGAATTTTGGCCAGGCAAACACGTTCCTTGGCAGATCCCACCACCCTCCAACACCTTAAGCTAGTATTAATGAAGATGTCTTTTTTTGGGAAAAATATTTAGTTTAATAACCAATTTATCCTAGTTCAGCTGTATTCATACTGGGAAGACGTACGCCACACTAATCACGAAGAATGATACCATCATTATCCGTTCTAGTGGCTACAAGATAATTAATATCTAGTGATAGACACATTCAAAATTTCATTAATTATATTAAAACTTTTAATTAGGTTCCAGCATACTTCTTCCATTTATAAAATAAACCAAAAGTATTCCCCAGCTCACTATCTCTTGCTGCTACTTATTTTCCAAGAAGATTTATTAAATGCTATGAAAGCTATAAACTGGAATTAACCTGAGCTTTGTTTTCTTAGCTTCTTTCCACCTTCCTACTCCACCAATAAAATCTTAATAACGAAATAATTGCATGCATTATTTACAGTTGCCTCACTTTCATTTTTTTGTTCTCATATTGAGACCAATATGCAACCCAGTGAATTAAAAGCACAGAGCTAACTATCATCTTCCTCCTGATCTCTTTTAAAAAAACCCAAAAAACAAAAAAACTCATTCACAGTTTTCTTTTGGTATTGTAATAATCAAGACCAAATTACCATGGCACTGCTGCTTGTTTCACTGGGGAAAGAAAACAGAAATACTCTCTGCTAGTTAGATTTACATGACTTCCTTTAGAAGGAAGAGACTAATTTCTTTTTAAAGGAAGTGAGCATTAGCCTAGGGGGTTACGATGGCAGCCAGGCACATAACAACCCAAGACTATCCATTCAGATATTGGGACAATGACTAGTTCTGGTTTCAAAGTCCTCATTTATAAAATGGAGACATTCCAGATGATGCCTAAATCTAAAGTTCTCAATTTCTATAATCACAAAGAGATGAGTTCTGGCTGACTCCTTTAACTCACAGTGGAGACGTCGGTCGTCTGCTTTCAAGAGACAAATACAGTCCCAGTCTCAAGAAAGGTCTCACCTTTCATTATCTTTCTCAGCTTTCCTTCTTGATTTGTAAGAGGACACGCTGTGTGAAGTAGGTAAAACACTAAAGTGATTAAGAAATCAGATTTTGTAGTCAAATTGCCTGATTTCATATTCAAGCTTTGCACGCATTGCTATGAACTTTAGGGGAGATACTTAGCTGCTTCTTCCTTAGCTTTTGTAGGAAAAAATAGGGACCATTACAGGGCCTGCCTTTCAGGATATCTCAGTGTTTTTCCTGTATCAGTACATGTAAAGAGTTCATTATAGCAAGTGGCACATAGTAAGTGTTCACATATACTCATGCTATTTTAAGGCTAACCTCAGCACAAGGACAAATATAGAGTCCTTTTTTAAGGAGAAAATCTTTCCTAATCATTCAAATAAAACTTGGGTAACCATCCCCAATCTAGCAAAGCACATTGGCTAAGCCATCCATCATTATAAAAACAAAAGTGAATTTCCCTTTCTCTCCACCTGTGAGGACTTCCCCCCAGCACAGGTTGAAATGTACAAAATATTGTTGAGTTGATTTATCTGTCACTTATCTCTCTACGTTCGCCATTGACAAAGAATAATTCTGGAGTATGGAGTTTATTGGGCTTTGGTTTCCCTCTATTTTTACAAATCTTTTCTGCAAAATATCTATTAAAACTCTACTTTTCTAAGCATATTAAAAGACGCACAGTATCATTTGTCATCAGGGAATTCAAAGTAAAGTAACCATGAGCTACCACAGTAAAAGAGAATACCTGAAATCCAAAAAACTGAAGAGAACATGGAGTAATAGGAACTACCTTTCATTGCTGCTAGGAATTCAAAATGGTACAACCTTAGTGGGTATTGGTGGTATAGTGGTGAACATAGTTGCCTTCCAAAATTGTACACCCTTTTGGAAGACAGTTTGGCAGTTTCTTACAAACCTAAACATAGTCTTACCATATAACCAGTAATTGGGCTACTGGGTATTTACTCAGTTCAGTTGAAAATTTATGTTCACACAAAAACCTACTTGTGAATGTTTACAGTAGTCTTACACATGATCACAAAAAAATGGAAGCAACCAACATAACTTTCAACAGATGTGTGAACGAACAAATTGTGATACATCCATGCAATGGAATATGATTCAGTGATAAAAAGAAATGAGCTAACAAGACATGGAGGAAACTTAAATGCCATTTCTAAGTGTATGATTCCAATTATATGACATTCCAGAAAAGGCAAAACTATGAAGACAGTAAAATGATTTGTGGCTTCCAGGGAATGGGGGGGGGGGGGCGGCGGCATGAATAGAAGAAGCACCTGGGATATTTAGGTTAGTAAAATTCTTGTGCATGATACTGTGATGGTGACATGATGACATGACATTATGGATTTGTAAAACCCATAAAACTTTACAGCACAAAGAGTAGACCATTAATGTATGCAGATTTAAAAAATCATTTAGGAGGTCAGTGGATCACAGGAAGGTGTGCAGTCATGATAAGAGAATCTAACTCTATTACAAATGTATGAAACAATCTCACTGAAGGGGCAATGAGGAAAAAGTACTGACCATATAACTGTAAATAAGTGAAATCTGTTAAGACTAATGGCAAAAGGAACTGCTCAAAAGCACTGCATTCTAATTAATAAAATTATATCCTTGGGGGGGGCACCAGTTAACAATTCTAGACCTACTAATAAATGTGTATTGAACTGAAAAATTAGACAAATATTGGAGAATTTACAGATAAGCAAAAGAGGGAGGCTAGCATCATCCATGCAATAATAAGTTAGAGTTGGAGACTCCAGTATGAATTTGAGTTTAGTTTAATATAGATGCATATGGTTATATACAGGAATATCTATGGATATGGGTATGTAATAGAGGAAAACAGATATGGGATATGTAAAAAATCCTCTGTACTATCTTCTTAAATTTTCTGTAAATCTAAAAATCAGATTGTTCCAAAAAATAAGTCTATAATTTTATTTTTTTATTTTTTTTAAGATTTTTTATTTATTTATTCGATAGAGATAGAGACAGCCAGCGAGAGAGGGAACACAAGCAGGGGGAGTGGGAGAGGAAGAAGCAGGCTCATAATGGAGGAGCCTGATGTGGGGCTCGATCCCATAACGCCGGGATCACGCCCTGAGCCAAAGGCAGATGCTCAACCGCTGTGCCACCCAGGCACCCCTAAGTCTATAATTTTAAAAAATTCTTTTTATATTGCCTCCATATTTCTTCCCAAATTAATCTGTTCCTCTTCTTCTTCTTCTGCCCTCCTTCTATCTTATACCTATATGAAAACATTTATTGGCTTATATAAAAAATAAAGTCAACATCAGACACATTATATATTTTACTTATTGGTTTATTGTCTATAACTTCCATCAGAAAAGAGAATTTGCTTATTTTGTTCACAACTGATTCCCCAGGGCCTTGAATGTTGTCAGAATAACAATGGATTTTTTTATTATTATTCCCAAATATTACATGGCAAATGTTTAAGGGGCATTATTTTTGGTAAAAAAAAAAAGAAAGAAAGAAAGAAAGAAAGAAAGAAAGAAAGTCATCATTTACCCAAAATTCAAACTTAATGGAGTGTCCTAAATATTAGTTTTCTTCTTGATTGGTTGATTTGGATTTTTTTGCTCAATCTGTTAACCCTACTTGCGACTCAAACAACTATGGAGATTGTCTTACCCCACACGGGCTGCTATAATAAAACAGCATGAACTAGATAGCTCATAAGCAATGAAAATTATTTCCCATAGTCTGGAAGCTGTTTAGTCCATGACCAGGGTGTCAGCATGGAGAAAGTCCTCTTCTTAGTTCACAGCTTGGATCTTCTCTCTGAGTCCTCACAAGGAGGTAGGGGCTAGAGATCTCTCTGGAGTCTCTTTTATAAGACATTAATCCCATTTATGAGGGTTCCACCCTCATGGCTTAAGCACCTTCCAAAGACCCCACCTCCTACTACCATCACCCTTAAGGGTTCGTATTTCATCATACATGAAACATTCAGACCATAGCATAGACCCAGTTATAAAGAATGCAAAATTAAAAATCTGTTACATAGCTCAGGAATGGATCCATTCAAATGAAGATCCCAAAACAAGCTTTATTAGCTTCATGGAATATCTGCTTGTCTGTAGGACAATAGTTGTACTTCTTGACTCCAGATGGAGGCTGCAGAATGCATATCAGAGCAGCTTTACCACTCCTTTCTGGTGCCATTGACAAAAATTTTTAAGGAGCCTTAAGATGTCAGTTTTAGAATTACTCTTTAGGAGCCTTTGTCTTGACACATTGTAAATTAAGTTCAGATGCTCTCGCCACGGGGTCTATTATCTCTTTGATGATCTCTTAACTCCAGTACATTAGTGGAAACTATGTGCCACATCATCAGAGGAAAGACCTCCTTAAAAGTCAATTAGTTTCATAAAACAGATGCCATCTAGAGCACAGAGCTCTCTGCAATCTCACTGGTATATACCAAGTTTTCAAATACTGGAGAATACCAACAAAAATTTTGTACTGAGGAATTTCAGAAGATATGATCTATGTAAAGGGATATAGAAGCAAATATTAACTTTGCAAAAGGATTGCCGTCAACGGTAAAATCTCAGTCTTCTGGAAACAGCAACCCACATATCCTCCAGAGAGAGGTAATATCAGCAGAGCATGGGAAGCAAGACTAGGATGGAGGAAAACCCTGGGGGATAAAGAGGATGCTTCACAGGCCCAGTGTCTAAAACAACCTGTCATTTCCAGAGTGGCTGCCGTGGAAGGGTCCTCTCCTCCTCTTGGATGTAATTAAGCCCTCCTCTTTGGGCTGTAGTAAATCTCCCTAGTGTTAAATCTTGCTTTCCTGGCTACCACACAGTTCCCAGCTGAGACACTTGCTTAGTAATTTATGTGCTACATGTTTAACACTGGTATGAATATAGATTACGAGGAGAAAAAGGGAGGGTTTTGTGTGTGTGTGTGTGTGTGTGTGTGTGTGTGTGTGTGTGTGTTTAAAAAATTGCTTAAAATCTAGGAGGCTATTTGAGCTTGAGAAAGGAAGGACAGAGGTAAGTGTATCCCCACCTCAGGCATGAAAACATCCTCATGACTGTACATCAAGCTCACTACAAGGCACTACTTATTTGAAATTCAATGTCCATGTTATAGAGTAAAAACTTCTATTTTCTTCCAAGGAACTCTTGTCCTCTTTTTCTCTCCCCATTCTTATTTTTTAAATCAACTTTGAGGAGATGATCTGAGGTCTAAGCATCAAAAATATAAAGCAATCAGTTAAAAATGCTTTATCTTTATATGGAATGTTGGATTGGTTAATGGAAACAAAAAACAAGTAATGGTTTAGGAGTCAGTCCTATTTCAGTTCTTCAAGATGTTTATTTTTTTATTTTTTTTTAAGATTTATTTATTTTTTTTTAAAGATTTATTTATTTGAGAGAGACAGAGACAGAGAGACAGACAGCATGAGCAGGGGGTGGGGTGGTGGGTGCAGAGGGAGAGGGAGAAGCAGGCTCCCAGTCTAGCAGGGAGTCTGATGCAGAGCTCTATCCCAGGACCCTAGGATGATGACCTGAGCAAAAGGCAGACACCTAACTGACTGAGCCCCGAGGGGCCCCAAATTCTTTAAGATGTTTAAATTATCTTATTGGGAATCCTGAATCTTAACCCTTTATTTCTCCTTTTTATTCTTTGGTATTCAGCCTCCCTCTTCCTTCCGAAGCTGTCTATATCTCCTATCTTTATTTCCATTTTAACCAATTAGACTACTAGTAGAAGGAATGAAGTTCATGGTCATAAAAAATGTTTCCATTTGTTGAAGCTTTCTCATTCTTGGCTTGTTGGCTGGTTCATTCTCCTGAATTGGTACCAAAAATGTGTCTGGGTGACATTTAGAGCCATTCATTTCTCAAATTTTGTGAAAATTACAACAGGACTCTAGAGAGTTCAAGTCAGATAAGGAAAACAAATGAGGGCTAAGCCCAGTATCCACTGGGCCTTTTAATTTTGCATCTACAAGAAGTGTAAATATATGATTACTGTGCCTCTGACTTGATACAAACATGTGAGTTCCTGTGCACCCAAAGGTAGAGGTTGTAGGAGAGGCTTTACCAGGCTGGAGTAACATTCCATTGACCTGCGAGGTTGGTGAGTTTTGCGTTTAAGTCTTCAGCATGCAAAACTGTATTTTCTTTTCCCTGTTCACCTAGTGTCATCTTTGCCAACTTTGCAAGTTTGATTACTCCCGTTCATCATAAAAATCTTTGTCCAGGCATCCTCATTTAAGACTATCCTCAAGGCGACCAGGCTAATTACTGTGCACTTTAAGCAGCTGAGTTAAAATTAACTGCAGCCAAATATTTACCAATGCCAACTAAACAGATTCTTGCTCATTTATCTCCACATGTATTTTTTCTTCCTTCCACCAATAAAAAACAGCATAGTGTAGTTGAAAACTAAGAATGTGTATGCACCATGAAGAAGGGTGCCCCGGTTTTTTTTTTTAAAGATTTTATTTATTTATTCTACAGAGATAGAGACAACCAGTGAGAGAGGGAACACAAGCAGGGGGAGTGGGAGAGGAAGAAGCAGGCTCCCAATGGAGGAGCCTGATGTGGGGCTCGATCCCAGGACTCCAGGATCACGCCCTGAGCCAAAGGCAGACGCTTAACCGCTGTGCCACCCAGGCGCCCCATGGTTTTGAATACTGCTTTCAGCATTTATTAGTTTAATGGATTCCTGGTAAATCACCTAATATCTATAACCTACTACATAGCTCCTGCTATGTGTTTTAAAAGAGAAAAAGTGCCCAGCACTGAGGTGATGTTTAAGAACAGTGGCTGCTGGTATAGCCATTCTGGAAAACAGTATGGAGGTTCATCAAGATGTTAAGAATAGAGTTACCCTACGACCCAGTCATAGCACTACTAGATATTTATCCCGAAGATACAGATGTAGTGAAAAGAAGGGGCACGTGCACCCCAATGTTCATAGCAGCAATATCCACAGTAGCCAAACTGTGAAAGGAGCCGAGATACCCTTTAATAGATGAATGGATAAAGAAGATGTGG
Organism: Ailuropoda melanoleuca; assembly: GCF_002007445.2. Taxonomy (NCBI): domain Eukaryota; kingdom Metazoa; phylum Chordata; class Mammalia; order Carnivora; family Ursidae; genus Ailuropoda; species Ailuropoda melanoleuca. The sequence goes on along the minus strand of NC_048231.1, from coordinate 22,320,014 downwards.
TCCATATATACAATGGAATATTACTCAGCCATCAGAAAGGATGATTACCCACCACTTGCACGGACATGGATGGAACTGGAGGGCATTATGCTAAGTGAAATAAGTCAAGCAGAGAAAGACAATTATCATATGGTTTCACTTACATGTGGAACATAAGGAATAACATGGAAGACATTAGGAAAAGGAAGGGAAAAATGAAGGGGCAGAAACTAGAGGGGGAGATGAATCATGAGAGATATGGACTCCGGGAAACAAACTGAGGGTTTCAGAGGGGAGGGGGATGTGGGGATGGGTTGTCCCAGTGATAAGTATTAAGGAGGGCACAAATTGCATGGAGCACTGGGTGTTATGCACAAACAATGAATCATAGAACACTACATCAAAAACTAATGATGTAATGTATGGTGACATAACATAACATAACAAAATAAAATAAAATAAAAATTAAAAAATAAAAACAGTGGCTATCATTCAATCTCTAATGACCCCTCTTTTGTCACCTTCCTTCTAATCTGTTTTAATTTTAATGACTAGCATTCTTATTCCTTGTTCGGAAGGCACTTCCTTTCTCAAATATTGGTTAAAGGTGGAAAGACTAGAACAGAGTTATGCTACAAACCTATCCAAAGGGGGCTTTTGCACCATTTTTGGGCTTTTAGGCTCTGTTTTCAACCAGGTGTTCCATTAGTTGTACTTTTCACTATACTCTTTTCTAAAGCCTCTCACACACAGGCTTCCCTCTGCGAAGCCTGATCTGACAAGGCTGAAATTGAGTTAATAAAGTTTAATTATTATCAGTGATGATATTTAATAATTGTGTTCTCACTGGGAACAAATTTCCGAGAGAAATCATCTTGCTTCATTACAATATGTGAATGATGAGACCAATAAAATCTTACATGAGAAATTTTAAAACTCTAGGATGAAAATTTCCCCAATAAATGTTTATCGTATATATGTAAGTCACAAGAGCCTTTTGTTTTGGTTAGAAGAAGATAGCAGATTTTGGATTTTCTTCGGCCTTATGATCACAAAATATAGCCAGTTCCCATGGGGGAGTAAAGGGTAGATTGGTGCATCGAAGGGGTCATGGGAATGGGATTCATTTTACCAGAAAGTGAAGTAGAGAGAGGACAGACTTGTATATAAACTAGTCAAATTTGGAAAACAGTCTTCAGCCTTTGGATTTATTCCAGATTCAATATCATTGATCTTTCTTTTCTCTCTTCATTAGAGTGAATTTTAGCCATACATGTCGGGAGTTGGCTGCTCCAATTCAACATGAAAATAAAAAAGATGCCAACTGAAGAGTATGTCACTGAATCATATTTTGAAGAAGGTCACCTCATTTCTCAGTAACAACATTAATGCTTAGGTCTCCTTCAGGAAGTAAGATCCAACACTATGTTTCCAGCTCATTCTAAGATTCTTGTAACTGATAACCCTAGTGTGCTCTGGAGTGATTCTAAGTGAATGTTTCTATGTACCGTGTGCATGTGCGTGTGCATGGTCATGAGTGTGTGTGTCTGTGTGTCTGTGTAATTTTGAACAACATATGTAAGGAGTAGCATGTCAAATTTTGACTTTTTCACATTTTATGTTACCACCCTTGTTTGGGAACTGTACTATGCTGTGGTATGGAGAACCAGGAGAGAATGATGCCAGAATTTTATTTAAGATTAAATATGTGATGAAAGCATTATCTTAGGCCATTACGGCTCTAGGCAGATGACAGAAAAAAGAATTACACTTCCAGGTATGATCACATGATTCTTATTTCTTTCTTTATCTTCGAACTAAGACAAGGAATAAGATGTCATTAATAAAATGGCCAGGGGACAATAAATTTTTCTGATCTTGGGAAACCAAGCTCTGCCCTGCAATGTCATGCTTGAAAAGTGAAGTGTTCCTTCTGAAGTGGAAAAAAAAAAGATCTGGAAATCAAACTCAAGTCACATCTCTAGATAGATGATGACCTTCACTTCCAGGAAGGTCTTTATGTGGTTGTGAATTTGATGTTCTTTAAATGACACCTTGTAACTGTTGGGTGAGAGCAGTTTCTTTTTGTGCACAATTGGCTGCAGCTGGTTTGACAGAAGTAGCTGGTAGAGAATTTCCTCAAGAATGCCTTCCTTGACAGTATTTCAGTCAAAAGTCTTCCCTTAGGCAGTCAGATCTTTATCTTAGATTGACATGCTTAATTTTAGTATTATTTTTCCTTGAGACAAAGCTCTGAAAGAAGTAATACTACAGTTAGAAAAATACGTAATAAATTCCAAAAAATGGAGTAATTGCATGACCAGTAGCCTTTAGTTATGAAGGAATAAACTTAGAAATTATTGTTATTATTATTATTATTTTAGAGATTTATGTATTTATTTATTTGAGAGAGAGAGAGTAAGCACAAGCAGGAGGGGCAGAGGGAGAGAGAGAGAGAATCCCAAGCAGACTCTGTGCTGAGTGTACCTGATGTGGGGCTCTATCTCATGACCTTCAGATCACAGCCTGAGCCAAATACAAGAGTTGGATGCTCAATTGACTGTACCACCCAGGTGCCCCAAAGTTAGAAAGTATTATTAAGAGGCCTGGAAACAAAATGAAAATCAAAAAGAAAAAAAAAATCTAAAATGTTATTACCCAGTAATTTAAAAATAAAAATAAAAAGTATTTTATTTTTAACCCACCACGGGGTTCAAATAAAACTAAAAACCACAATTTCCTAATATAAATAAAATGATAATGGATAAGATATTATAAATCAGAACATATGAGAAGAATAAACAAGGACAAAAGGAAATTTTAGTCTTAAATGCATGTATTAACAAGCTTGAAAAAATATAAATAATAAATATCAGACTTCGAGCAGTACAGAATAGCAAAAAAACTAAAGAAAGAGATAATAGAGAAATCAATACAAATAAAGACAGCAAAAAAAAATCTTTAAAACTAACAAATTTCCAAGACCTGATTCACGGAAGGGGAAAAACAGAAGAATTCTTAAATAAAAAAGAGAAGAGGGGAAGAAAGCATAAAAGTGCAAAATAAGACATTAAACATTGAAATTACAAAAACTACAGAGGAATTTGAAAGACTACTAGTGACAATATTCTCAGCTTTATGTAAATCCATTTCAGAATCTGGATGACATATGTGATTTTCAAGAAAAAAGAAATTACTAAAATTTAGCTTATGTGGTAATAGAAATTCCAGAGACCAATCATTACCAAAGGAGGAATACAAAAGAAATATGGTCATAACTCTTACTGAGTTATTTTTCAAACATTTTAGGAACAAATTACATGAAGTGTATTTAGATTATTTCAATGAGTAAAAATGTAGGCAAAATGTACCTTCTAAAAAAAATGTAGCATAACAGTGATACCAAAATCCTTCAAAAATAATGCAAACAAAAAGAAAATTGGAGACCAGTTTTACTTATGAACACTGACATAGAAATCCTTAATAAACATTAGTCTTGACACACATCAAATAAATGACGTGACCTAAGTCAAGCTTGTTTCAGAAATGAAAGTTATCTACTGCAATAATATACATGTTAATAGGTAATTTGAAAATCTTTATCTCCATAACTACAGAAATGGTACTTGATAAAATTCAGTACTAAATCTTAATTCAGAAATATTTTTGAATCTTGATTATATGAATATTTTCTTACTATATTTACTCATACATAGTTTACATGAAGTTGATCATAATAATATACACATACCATGGATACATACATGTATATTACTTATAAAATGTTGATTTATGAAATTCTAACTATCAACCAATCAATTAAGATATGGATATATCAACCCAAAGCAAGTATGATGTGTAATAGGGGAAATACTAAAAGCATTCCAGATAGAGTCAGAAAGCAAAGAGGATTTTTATACTATTACTACTTAGTATTATCCTGGAAGTACCTGCTAAAAAACTTAGAAATAGACAGCAATGAGAGGGTAAATGTAAAAGAAAGATGAAAAAAATATATAATTTTTGGTGAAAAAATTGTTTGATGGGAAACAGAAAGAATTTAAGAAGATGTTAAATTGTAAAAAAAGTTTCATATCTACCATGACTGAGCACAAACAAGTAAATTCTCATAAATCTTCACATGAAATTTGTTAATTATTTTAGAGGCTTGAAAAGGCCTATTGGAGACTTTTTTTGATAACATGACTGGTTAAGAAGCAACACATACTCATCCATTCAGGATAAAAACTCTCAACAAAGTAGGTTTAGAAGAAACATACCTCAACATAATTAAGGCCATATATAAAAAACCCACAGCTAACATCATACTAAATGGTGAAAAATGGAGAGCTTTTCCTCTAAGATCAGAACAAGACAAAGATGTCCACTCACCACTTTAATTCAACATAGTACTGGAAGTCCTAGCCCCAACGATCAGATAAAGAAAGAAAGAAAGAAAGAAAGAAAGAAAGAAAGAAAGAAAGAAAGAAAGAAAGAAAAGAAAAGAAAGAAAAGGCACCCAAATTGGTAAGGAAAGAAGTAAAACTTTCACTATTTGCAGATGACATTGCACTATATATAAAATGCCCTAAAGACTCTATGAAAAAACTATTAGAATCAATAAATGAAATCAGTAAAGTGGCAGGATGCAAAACTAGCACATGGAAATCTGTTGCATTTCTATACACTAATAATGAAGTAGCAGAAAGAGAAATTAAGAAAACAATCCCATTTACAATTGTACCAAAAATAATAAAGTATGTAGGAATAAACTTACCCAAGGTGGTGAAAAATCTGTACTTCAAAAACTGCAAAACATTAATGACAGAAATTGAAGATGACACAAACAAATGGAAAGTTATTCCATGCTCATGGACTGGAAGAACAATATTGTTAAAATGTTTATTCTACCTAAAGCAATCCATAGATTTAAGTCCATTCCTACCAAAATACCAACAGTAGTTTTCACAGAACTAGAACAGATAATACTAAAATTGGTACAGAACAACAAAAGACCCTGAATAGCCAAAGCAATCCTGAGAAAGAAGAACAAAGCTCAGGGCATCACAATCCCAGATTTTAAGGTGTACTACAAAGCTGTAGTAATCAAAACAGTACCGTACTGTCACAAAAACAAACATTGTAGATCAGTAGAATAGAATAGAGAGCCCACAAATAAACTCATGCTTATACAGTCAATTAATCTATGATGAAAGAGGCAAGAATATACAACAGGGAAAAGACAGTCTCTCCAACAAATGGTGCTGGGAAAACTGGACAGCTACCTGAAAAAGAATAAAACAGAATCACTTTCTTACACAAAAATAAACTCAAAATGAATTAAAGACCTAAATATGAGATTTGAAACCAGAAAACTCCTAAAAGAAAACATACGCAGTAATTTCTTTGACATAGGCTATAGATAAACATTTTTCTAGATACACCTTCTTAGGCCAGGAAAACAAAAGCAAAATTAAGCTGTTGGAAATACATCAAAATAAAAAGCTTTCACATTGTGAAGGAAACCATCAACAAAACAGAAATGGGAGAGTATTTGCAAATGATATATCAGATAAGGGGTTAATATACAAAATATATGAGGAACTTACACTACTTAACACACACACACGCCAATCTAAATAATCTCATTAAAATGGGCAGAGGACCTGCATAGAAATATTTCCAAAGAAGACATACAGATCAACAACAGACTCACGAAAAGATGCTCACTATCATTAATCATCAGGGAAATGCAAATCAAAACCACGATGATGTATTTACACTTGTCAGAGTGAGTAAAATAAGACAAGAAATAAGTGTTGATGAAGATGTGGAGAAAAGAACACTGGCGCACCACTGGTGGGAATGCAAAGTGGTACAACCACTGTGGAAAACAGTATGAAGTTTTCCCAAAAAATTAAAAATAGAACTACCCTATGATCTAGTAATTCCACTCCTGGGTATTTGCCCATAGAAAATGAAAACACTAATTCAAAAATATATGCACTCTGATGTTTATTGCAGCATCATTTACAATAGCCAAGATATATATGGAAGCAACCCAAGTGTCCATTGATAGGTAAATGGATAAAGAAAATGTGTGTACACACACACACACACACACACAGAGAGAGAGAGAGAGAGAGAGAGAGAGAGAGAGAGAGAGAGAGAGAGAGGAATATTACTCAGCCATAAAAAGGAATGAGCTCTTGCCATGTGAAACATACACGAAACTAGAGGGTAAAATGCTAAGTGAAATAAGTCAGAGAATTACAATTACCATATGATATCACTCATATTTGGAATTTAAGAAGCAAAACAAATGAACAAACCAAAAAAAAAAGAGAGACAAGCAAAACCACAGACTTTTAAATACAGGGAACAAACTAGTTGCCAGAGGCGTGGTGGTGGGAGGGATGGGTGAAATAGGTGAAAGGGATTAAGAGTACACTTAACATGATGAGCACTGAGAAGTGTATAGAATTGTTGAATCATTATAGTGAACACCTGAAACTATTTATAACACTCTATATTCATTATACTTCCATTCAAAAAAAAGGAGAAGCAATAGATACCTAATACTAATGTATAGCTCTAGGTTCTGTAGAAACAGGACCATACATTTTGGGTGAAGGACTCTTTTAATTGAATAACTGAAAATACAAAATCAGATATAAAAGTAAATATTTTAAATGAAATAAAAAATAACAATAAATTTCACATTTAAAATTTGATAAATGTCACAAACACCAAAAATCCAGAAACATGACATTAAAACCTTATTATAATTATCATCTTCTGTTAACTGCCTGGCACACACCTCTATAATACATTTGTCTATATTTTTTTGCTACTTAAGCTATTTTTTTGCCTCTTCATCTTACAAGGATTTCATAATATTTCTATTAAAACATAGATAATTCAGTCTTTCTGCTAGCATAGTTGATCAAATTATTATTATTGTTAACTAGTTTGTTTTTTCTTTTCTTCAGCTACACTGTTTCTAGACTTAGGGCAACTCCTCTGAAAATGTCAATCCTTTGATCCTCTGCTCAGTCAATCCCTGATATGCCCCAGTGGTAAGAGGGAGTTCCAGAAAAGAACTTCCAATTTCATTTAAATATAGTTGATCTGAAAAATATTTTGGAAGAATTTTTCCTTTATAAAAAACTACTGTTGTTCTCAGCTTGTTACTATTGTTTTGGATGTCTGCAATTAGTTGTTCATCAAGTCCTTTGATATTATTGAGGATTTAATTGATGTATGTTGTATTAGGAGGACCTACTCTGGCACCTGAAAATGCTTCTGTGGTTGATGGAGTCTATGATTAATTCTTTAACTGACATTGCTAGTCATACAACAGCCACTTCAAAACTCATGACATTTCTGTCCTATGAATTTCTTTGTATTTCTTCAGTAGTTTTGTGATATAGGGTTAAGACAGAAGCAATGGTTCAAGCGTATAGATTTTTCTTAGAGTAGTGGGTGTGTTTATAATTCTCTCTGAATATATTCTGTGATAAGCAGAAATGTAGGATGACACTCAATGACACTTGACCTTTTACCTTTTGTGATTACTAGACTTTAATGTGGACAGAACCTGTGAATATGCTGAGATATTCCCGTGTTTGCTGCATTCTATGGCAAAAGAGATTTTGCAGATAAAATCTGAGGTTCCAAATCAATTGACGGGGAGATTCTCTTGGGTGAGGAGGCTTAACCTAATAGGTTTAAAAGGTCTGGGACTTTCCTAATGACAAATGTTGAAAGATTCACAGATAATAATGGAGAAACATTATGTCGATTCTAGAGTGAGAAAATATTCCATAATCCCTGGCACATGGAGAAAATGCTCCATCATCCGGGGCACACACCTAATATTTTGGTACCTCTCTTGGCTTTCAGTCTTACTGATATTCTAAAAACTCTCAGTGACTAGGAATCTTCACTAGTTGAAAAACATGTTTGATTTGTGTATTAGCCAGTTTGGGCTCCTAAAAAATATCATCGATGGGGTGTCTTAAACTACAAACATGTATTTCAGTTGTGAAGGTTGGAAAGTGCCAAGATGAAGGTGCTGGCAGATTTGGTGCCTGCGAGAGCCTACTAACTGGTTCATAGGCAGCCATCTTCTCACTGAGTCTTCACGTGATGGCAGGGGTGAACTCTCTGGGGTCTCTTTTATAAGGTTACTAATCTCATTCCTGAGGGCTCCAGCCTCCTGACCTAACTATCTTGTAGAGGTCCCACCTCCTAATATCACCTTGAGCATCAGGATTTCAAAACATGTGTTTGGGTGGAGAGGAATATAAACATTTAGTCCCAATAATAAGTAGTCCAATTTGCATACCTTCTCTAATGAAAAAAAAATGGACCATTTAGAAATCTTCCTCTGATATTCATAAATTTTTAGTTGAGGGTATAAGAGAAATTATTATAGAAATGCTAAAGACTGAGGGAATTAGAAAATACAGAGTGACATCTTTGACAGACAGAACTACTGCAACTTTTCCAAATATTTTGCTCATTAACAGGAAACTCACAGAGGTGGTGTGCTGGCTTTTTCTTTCAAATCAATTCCATTTATTTCCTATATAGATCATTGATTTGACCTCCCCAAAATACTTCTCTCGTGGTTGGAACTTTCTTTCTTTCCCTGAACATAAATGTATCTGCTCCCTTGTAAATGTAATATTTAGAAAGACTTCTGAGCTACTTTGCTCTGAGGGAGAGGAACTGGTAATCATACATCTTGTTAAGGAATGAAAATTTTACTATATTTAAATGAACTAAGACGGCAGCATTACAGTCATGAAAAATGTTTTGGAACATGGTTTGCTCATTAATGGAGATACTGTTCCTTTTTAATTTGCGAGAATTTAGAATTCGATCTTGAAGAATGCAGAGTAAGAAGTATCACAGAGTAAGCAGGTGATGTTAATTGAATATGATGCATGTTTAGATAAAAAAGTTTTAGACTCCTGAAAGTGTCTAACAGAGCCTTGCACAAATTTGACCACCATCAGATATTTTTTCTAAACTTTGTGGTAGCTGAACTTAATTGTGTACCCCATGCCTTCTCTGTACTGCTGTTCTTTCTAATGGGGCTCACAACAATCACACACTCAACATTCCCCTTTCTGTTGTTCATTGGTTATACTGTAGCTTTTCTTTTTTTTTTTTAAGATTTATTTATTTATTCATTCATTCATTTAAAAGAGAGAGAGAGAGAGAGAACAAGCAGGGAGGAGAGGCCGAGGGAGGGGGATAAGCAGACTCCCTGCTGACCAGGGAGCCTGATAAGGGACTCCATCCCAGGACCCTGGGATCATCATCTGAATAGAAGGCAGATGCTTACCCAACGGAACCACCCAGGTGCCCAGTCACAGTGTACCTTTATTCCCAGTGAAATCCTTCAGTTGTGTGCCCCTTAGTGTGGCACCTACAGGCATTTCAAAAAGCAGTGGGGGGATAACAGGCTTATTTGTGAAAACACATGATGATACACGTTTTTGTCCTTTTAGAATTAAAGATTATGAAGGGAAGAAAGTGAAAGACGAAGGGTATATAAACTTTAGAATCTGCCTCCTAAACAAATTGATCAGTGAATGATTGCCCTTTCCTACCTCTCATGCCAGCTCATTTCCCCATTAATGTGAACTGTATAAGAAGCAGCATTCCTTATTTAAGAGTGAAAGATGGCCATTTTTGAGAGCCTGAAGATTCCTCCCCCCCATTTCCAATATATAATATGGTTATGAAGAGCAAATTAAAGCATGAATTGTTGGTGATCAAGTAAACAGCAAGAAACAAAAGTGTCCTTAGCTTTGTATACAGATCCTATGCCCTCTGTCCTCAGAGTGTGACTCTGTAGCCTGTCTCCCATCACTCTCCTTCTCTTTCCCACCCTCTCCTATTCCTGACTTCCACAGATTTTATATTAAAAAGTAGAGGCTCCAGGTCAGGTCACCTGGTTGTCAACCCTAGCTACACAACATATTGTGGTAACCAGTTCTCCAAAGGTGGCCCCCATACACATTTGTTCCCCAAACTCATATTCTTGTATAATCCTTTTGCACACTGAATCTTGTCTGAGCCTGTAGCTCACTTCAGCCAATAGAAAACAGTAAAATTGAAGCTATTAAAGTTCTGGGCCTAAACCTCAAGAAAATCTGACAGCTTCTGTAGTGCTTTTGGGAGCCCTGAGTTACCCTGTAAAAGATTTGGTTCCCCTGCCTGAGAGACCCTTGCAGAGACATCAACTGTAGGGAGAGGCTACTTGGAGGTGAAGAGGCCCTAAGAGGGAGCACCCACCTTGCAGCCATGCCCGCAGACACCAAATATGTCAGTAGGCCACCTTAAATATTTCAGCCCACTCACAACAAAAGAACTCTCCAGCTGCACCCAGTCACGCCACAGAATCGTGAAAGAAAATAAAAAGCTTATTTTTTAAAAAAAAATTTTAAGCCACTGAGTCTCAGGTTAGTTTGATAACAATAGATTATTGAAGACATGCTAACTGTAAAAGCTTGGTTATCATTTGACCCTATTGATTTTCCCATTAGTAAAATTGAATTTCTAATAATAATACTTGATTCATTAGGTGGTGTGAGCATTAAATGAGCAAGACATGGAAAGCTCTTGGATCTATTTCTAACACATAGTAATCCTCAATAAAATATTTGTTATTTACTGTCTTTCCCTAGTTCTCCAAATTTCACAGGCATTTTGCAGCTCTTGCTTTTACCCATTGGGATCTCTATGCTCGACTTGGTCTTACCTTCTTTCTATTTGAATAGGGGTTAGGAGACAAAGAATATCTGTGAAATCCCGAGTTTTCATTCTGACTCGGCCATTTACTAACTGTTTAAACTGGTGTGGAAATTTCGTTGGTCATTGTCTGCAGAATGGCCATAGTGACATCCATCTCTGATTCCTGGTAAGAGGTCTTAAAATATTAATATATGTCAGGGGTTTACATACATTAGTAACTTAATAATAATAGCAATTATTAAATAGCCACAAGTATTATTCTTGGAATGAATAGCACCTCTATGGTGAAATCTTCCTAGATTATTAGATGCAGAATTCTTTCCTCTAACCTCTGTGATTCCAAAGTAATCTGTGAAATGTCCCATGATATATACAAGAACACCACATTTTGATTTGTTGGTATGTCTGTCCAAATGAACTGTTAATTTTGAAAACAGGCACATCTTTGTGATTTCTGCATAATGAGTCCATGTTATAGCCTGTTTCTAGTAATTGATATCCGCCATTTTTGTTGTTGTTGTTGTTGTTGGTTATTGTCTTGGCTGCCTGGGATGTGATACCCTTCTGCTTTTGGGGAATCAACCATTGATCTGCCATTGTATGAATCTCTGTGGAAGGCAGAACCTCATTTCTCATTTTAAAAACTATAAATGCCCATCACTCAGTCTCCCTAACACTTGGCAGTAAAGGAAGAAACATGGTGTGACCAGCTGGATACTTATACCCATGATTTTAATCTTGGAGTAAGTGACCCACAGAGGAACAGAGAATTTACTTCAGCACAGGGAACAGTGGTAACTGCAGCAGATAGGGTCTAGAGTCAGCAATGTTGTAGTGACTGTCATGGATTGGGTGTCCAGCAGCCATGACAACAATGTCCCAACCCGATTGTCTCTGCAAGTGATAGGGGTGTGGTGCTCACTACCTCAGCCACCATTGATTCCTTCCACAGCCTGATTCTCCAGGCTTCCCTTAACCCCTGTGAGATCTCCATTTTTCTCTCTTAAATTCTTTTTCTACTTAACTTCATAGAACTGGCTTCTGCTGTTTACAGCCAAGAACCCTGACTACAGTACCCTTGACAAGAGAATCCCTGGAAGACTGGCTATAATGAGAATCCCTAAAATAGAGAGTTAGTGACATGTTGGCTAACGAGAAAAATTGAGAGAGATGAGAAAAGATAGTTATGGCAGAATGAAAAACTAAAGGCTATTGCCTCGTACAAATCCAAAAAGGGTTTTTATATTAATCCATGAGGTTTTTGAAGAGCAAATAATTCAGCTAGCACATAAGTGTGGCTCTTTATGTGGTCTTCAAATTTTTTGAATGTGATTAATGGAGGAAATCACAGTAAGAGTCTCAGAAAGGCAGTCCTAGCAAAGAAGGCAAAGGCTCATGGGCAAGAAGTTTTCTCATCTTCAGATATCTCAAAGGCAGCCATGATCATGTCACTAGTAAAAAGAGAAGAAACCTAGTGGCAAAATTCTCAGATGGATGTTTTATTAGCATTTACATTGCTTAACTTTACTGAAAAGATTAAATAGTCTACCAAATCCAGTGTCTATTTCCCAGAAGTCCTTTATGACAAGTGCACAATGAAAAGGTGAGTCAACAAACTGCTTGATCAATGTACATTCCATTGCTAAGTGCTTTTATTGCTTTTCTATTAACAGTCTGGAATATACAAGAGAGACATGGAGATAACCTGTTACTGGGAGTTTTTGGTTTGGTCAAATCAAAACAAAAGTTGAATTGAAATTGGGAGATTTTTAGGTATATTTTAAGAGAAACATACAAATAAGATTTGATAAAAGTCATGAAAATGAATCATTCTTGTTACAACTCACAAGCATTTTTCAAAGTTGAATGTTCAAACCCACTGCAAAGAATGGTATATAGAGAACTGTGCTTATAAATATCTTTGTTTTCTTCCCAAAGACTCAGTGGGCCGGGCGGGGAAGGACAGGAGGGCAATGAGGGAAAAGGATACTGAGCCACAACATATCCATTTCTCCTAACCCCAAAGAGGACATTCTTCTCTCTGCTTAGCTTATTGATGTGATATCCTTCCTGCTCTGACTTCCTGAAGCCCATGTTGCTCTTGTTAATACAGAAGATAGCATACAATACTGTGACCATTTGTTTATGTTTTATGTCTCCAATCAACCTTAAGAGGAGGCTCTTGATTTAAAATGTGTTTATCACCTAACAGCAGAGGTAATTAAAAAATTACACATTAAAGGTGTTGTCTTATGAATTGATAAATTTTTGCCAAGAGTCAGAAAAATTGCTTTTAAACTCAATTTAAATACCTCTCAGCGTTTGAAAGTACTTGCAAAGTGAGAGGCAATTTGGGGAGGAAGAAAGGCATTTAAAGAAAATTGTCACTTTATTTCCAACATCTAAAAATTTCTGTAGACTGATTTTAATTTTATTTCTAGAATTCCAGTTAACAAGAGGAATTATCTGTCTACATGTCTGTCTCTAATTTAAGAGATGCAGCTTTTGGCCAAACTTGTTTCCCCTTGCCTTTAAAACAGTTGTCTACATTGGTTGTGATGAACTGTTTAATATCAATAGTGCACAGTAAAAAAAAAAAAAAAAAAAAAAAATTAAAAAAA